>NC_060276.1:68764059-68942755 GCF_021613505.1 Equus quagga | reverse complement strand
TGGCAACAGTTGTTAGCTCAGGTGCCAATCTTTAAAAAAAAAAAAAAAGAAGTGTCTAAGAAAACCTATTGAATCTTGTGTAAGAACAGTGGAAGTCCATGGTGTTTTAGCCTGAGGCTGTTCACATCCCCCGACTCCCAGCCCCGTTGGAGCTGATTTTACAAGGGCAGGGCAAAGCAAGCCATAAAAACCAACAACTTGGCTGGTGGAGAGGAATTGCTTGTTTAGGAATAAGCACAAAAAAAAGTCCTATGCCCAGGGGTGTCAAAAACAATAGCAAACTCCTTAGGTCAGGGAACACCAATATCACAGTTACCTGAGGTCACAATACTGGTTGGGGTAAGCAACGGAACAGCAGGCCTGCCAAAAAGTTTAGCAGAGAGACCCAGAAAAGGCATCCCTAGTGGAACTTGAAAAGTTCCCTCATCTCCCTGGTGGTCTAGAAGGCTATGTGTATGTGCAAGGTTGCACTCAAGCTCACAGTAGTGGAAAGGGCCCTAGTTATCTACATTTCCCTGGCTGAATGTGAAGCCTTGCACAGGCACAGAGGAAACATGAGGAGCCCCAGCAAAAAGTAAAAACCAGGGAAGACTTGTAAACTCCCTGAACTTCGAATATGCTTCCCAATCCACACACAATTCCATTAACAAAGTGTGGAAGACCATACTGGCCCAAGGCATTCAAGGATAATCTCTAACAAACCATTGGCTGACCACTAAGCTATCCTGATCTTGGTATGACACCTCGGAAGCAGGCTTATAAATAAAAAGAATTTTTTATAAAACTGAGCAGGAACATCAACAGGCTACACACAGAAGAGGAGACAGGATCCAAAGAATTAGTCCAGGCAAGTCACTAAACAAATAAAAAAAAGAAACAAGACCACAACAACCTCTAGTGGGGTAGAGATAAGAACCTGAGCTTAACCTTTTGAGCAACCGCTGACTGTTTTCCAAAGTGGCTACATCCACTAGGATGGCTATGATCAAAAAGGTGAAAAATAAACAAGTGTTGGCAAGGATATGGAGAAAATTAGAACTCTTATACACTGCTGGTGGGAATGTAAAGTGGTGCGGCTGCTTTGGAAAACAGTGTGACAATTCCTCAAAAGGTTAAAAATAGAGTTACTGTTACCCAACCAGGTTCATTTTGCCGACTGCACGATTATGTCAATCACTAAGACGATGAGTTTTCAAAGAGAAAGGATTTAATCACAAGGCAGCCAAGTGAGGAGGTGGGAGAACCAATCTTAAATCCACCTCCCTGAAAAATAGGGATTAGGGATATTTATGAGATAAGGCGGCAGGGTGCTCTGAAGTGGGAATAGATAATTGGAGGCAAGAAGTGAGGTAATTGATGATCTGTGTAAGCGTAGTCAAATGTCATGGCTCCTCGTAGGACACATGTTCACAAAATGGCAGCATTACCATGATCTGATGGTGGAGTTTTCAGTTCCCTGATGTCAAAGGGTCACTTATAGGTCATTCAGCACAGGCCTGGTTGATGAGTTAGTGGTCTCAACCAGCCTGAACTGGACAAGGAGTCAACTCTCAGTTCCTGAAAATCTTAAGCACCCAGGCATCAGAGATGTTAGTTATAGAGTGGGCTTTAGGAATGCATTATCTACCTACTTTTGCAAATAGACAACTAACTGAGTATAGTTAAAGCAAGTTGGCCTCTGGTTTCATTACCTACAATAGGACTCAAAAAGTGGAAACAACCCAAAATGTCCATCAACGAATGAATGGATGAACAAAATATGGTATATTCATACAATAGAATACTATGCAGACATAAAAAGAATGAAGTAAGTACTGATACATGCTACAACATGAATGAACGTTGAAAAAATTACGCTAAGTTTAAAAAAGCCAGACCAAAAGGCCACATATTGTTTGATTCCATTCATACGAAATGTCCAGAGTGAACAAATCCAGAGACAGAAAGTAGATTATTGGTTGCCAGGGGCTGGGAGAAGGGGGAAAATGGGAAGTGACTGCTAACCCATACAGAGTTTCTTTTTGGCATGATGAAAATGTTCTGGAATTAGATAGTAATGATGGTTGCACAACCTCGTGAATATACTAAAAACCACTGAGTTATATACTTTAAAATGGTGAATTTTATGGTATGTGAATTATATCTCAATTAAAAAAGAAAAACTAATGCTAAGTGAAAGCAGCCAAACACAAAAGGCTATATAGATTCCATTGACATGAAATCTCTAGAAAAGGCAAATCTATAGAAACAGAAAGCAGATTAGTGGTTGCCTGTGGCTAGGGATGGGAAAGGGGATTGACCGAAAAAGGGTACAGGAGATTTTACAGTCTGATGAAAATGTTCTAAAATTGGATTGTGATCATGGTTGCACAACTACATACATTTACTAAAAATCATTGAATTGTATACTTTAAATAGGTAAATTTTTATGCTATGTAAATTATGCCTCAATAAAACTGTTGTTAAAACAGAAAATATAAATAAACTAAGGTCCCTTAAAGAAGTGGCAGGTCTGGAGCAGGAAATATAAAAGCTTTGTGCCAGAAATCAAGCAAGCCATGAAACCCTATTGAATAGTTTCAGGGGGATATGGGAGGCAACACTCTGGTAAAAGATGGGACAATTTGAGCACTAACAAGAATAATGAATGCAATCAATTGAAATCCATTGAATACATCAAAAAACAAAGCACAAGTTCATATTAAAAGAGAACAAACACATACAACCCATTGTACATCATTGAAAGTAAGTAACTAGGGCACCAACTCTTTATTCTGAAAATTGGCAATCAAGTCCAAGATCAAAAGTTAAGCATCTCTCTTGCCTTCCCTGTACAGGTACCCCAATACCCCTAGCTGATGTGGGAAAGTTTACTTTCAGAAGAATTCTAGCTAATTAGAGTAGAAGATAAAATTAGGAAATCACCACTTTGAAACTCCTAGTGAAATAGTTAATTCTGCCAATGATCATCAATGAATGAAAGGTTGATAGGAAACATCATAATGAAGGAATCAGGCTATTACCGTTCATTAAAGGTGGAATAGACATGTGCCTCCAGACATGATTCAAAGTGAATTACACAGCAACCCCTGTGAAATATTCTTGACCAAAAAAGAAAAAAATACAATCACAAAAGAATTAAACATTTACCTTGATAATCATGTACAAACTGTATTTTAGGATACCAAATAGGCCTAGTAGGTAAGGGGAAATTCTTTACAAAAGAATTCCAGCTAATAGATACAGAAGGAATGACAGAACCAGAAAAAAATCACCAGTTTGTAACCCCTTATGAACTGATTCAGATAATGATCATCAACAGATACTAAAAGCAATAGGAGAAAGACAAATGAGGACTTTACAATAGAAGGAGCAAGCTGTCACGAATCTACACTCACGGTTCAATCATAGCATCACTAAAAGGATAACAACCAGACATTGGAATAGCGTGTGTGAAGGTTTGGATTCAAGAGGAAGAGAGCATGGCATTCTCCAAGAATGGAAAACAGAGTTTAGAATGACTGAGATACAGAGTTTGAAATGGGGAGTTTTGATAAATGAAGCTGAAGTCGGAGAAAGATGTAGCGCCTTGTAAGCTACTCAAAGAATTTTGGACTTTCTCTTAAGAGGACTAGGAAGTCACTGAAGCGTTGTGTTTTAGAAAGTGTTCTCTAGCTGTGGCGTAGGGAATGATTTGGAGGTAGGAAAGAATAGGGGCAGGTAGATTAATTAGGAGACAATTGAAATAGTTCAGGTGAGAGGTTATAGTTGTCTGGACCAGGGTAGTGGCAGCAGGAACAGAGAGAAGTATATGGATTCAAAGGATATTTAGAAAATAGACCTGAAAGGATATTGTGGTAGAATAACTAGAGGGAGGACGGTATGAAGGTTTCAGGCTTGGGCAACTGAATTGATGGTGGTGCCATTCACTCTCTAAAGAACACAAGAGGAGGAACAGGTTTAGATAGAGAGGGGAAGAATGAGCTCAGTATGGGAAATGGTGAATTTGAGATGCCTATCCACATAGGCAGGTGGATACACAGGGTCTGAGGCTCAGGAAAGAGGACTGGGTTGGAGATACATTTGTGTGAAGTGAGTGTATAGTAAGCAGTTGAAGCCACGAGAATGGATAAGATGAGCCCAATAAAAAAACAACAAAACACAACACATGTCCCCATAGCCCATATCTTCCACTCCTAGCAATTCCAGGCCAGTGGCAGAAGAGAAGCCAGATCAGTGAATTGAAGAGTAGGAAGTGAGGGAAAAAAAGGTGAATGAAGGGGAAGAAGGAGAGATGACAGGAACTAAAGGAGAATATGAACTTTTATACCATTCATCCATGTTGTCCAATTAACCCTTTAATTGTCCTAAGTTATAATATATATAGTATTGTCTTCTTCAAGAATGCCTCACATGCATGTCTAGTCTTCCCAGTAAAACTATAAGCTCCTCATGGAGTCTTTAAAAAAATATTTCTTTGGAGAACTGTTCAGTGGTTACTAGGGGAAGGGGGGTGAGGGGAGGGCACAGGGGGTGAAGGGGAGCATTTATATGGTGACAGACAAGAAATAATGTACAACTGAAATTTCAGAATGATGTAAACTATTATGAACTCAATTAAAAAATAAATATTTCTTTGTATTCCCCACTATACGTACAGAAGTCAAAGAGCTGTTTAAGATCAGGAGGCTTAGTTGTTGACTACAAAAGAACGACCTCCTAGGTAAGCAATATCTTTGTGGCATCACAGTGGTCAAGGATATGGTGCTCAGCAAGCCAAATTAGCCAGTTTCACAATTAGCTGGATTATATGCCAATGACTTGATTTACAAAGGGAAACAGATTTATCTCAAGAACCAGGATCAGGTCATCTGTACAGGGCAGTCCCTCTGGGGGGGGGGGGGGGCAGGCATATTCAGCAGGCCAGACTATATATTAAAAGTTTGGGGGTCCAGCCCGGTACTGCAGCGGTTAAGTGCGCACATTCCGCTTTGGCGGCCTGGGGTTCGCCAGTTCGGATCCCGGCTGCGGACATGGCACTGCTTGGCAAGCCATGCTGTGGTAGGCATCCCACATATAAAGCAGAGGAAGATGGGCACGGATGTTAGCTCAGGGCCAGTCTTCCTCAGCAAAAAGAGGAGGACTGGCAGCAGATGTTAGCTCAGGGCTAATCTTCCTCAAAAAAAAAAAAAGTTTGATTTGTGAGCACGTTTTTAAAACAAAAGGAGTTTATATCCACAAAGGACATATACCCATCAAATATACCCATCAAACTATCTTTCTCTACTCAAGATATTTCTATAAAAAGTCTACCTAACCAGAATGGGGGCAAGAGAATTGGTGAAAGAAAACTTATTCTTACCTGTAATGTTTTAATATTTCTTACAAGAAGTATTCACATATTACCTATGTAATTAAAAAAATAACAAAAAGAGTGCCCGGAAAAGGCTAAAGAAACAAAATTTTCTTCCCCTTCCAGGATCCTCACCGTTCCATTCACAGATCACTCCCTCAGACAGCCAAGTTATCAGGCAGTTAAGTTAGGATTTCTTTGCATTGTTACATTTCATTCTCTTCTCTTCTTCCTGAGACTACACTCTGGTCTTTGATGGAAATGTGAAAAACACCCTCATCTAATTAAAAGAAAACTTAGAAGCTCTCTCTTAGGATAGGTTAATTCTGTAGATGAATGCTTTCAGATAGCTACTTTTATCCATCATATTTAATTTTATTCCATTTTAAGACAATGACTTTTTCCCTTCCTTATTTGCAATTCTGAAAGCACCTTCCTAGAAGGCCGTTTTCCTCCTCTTTAATAAGGTGAATAAGTACTTGCTAACTGAAACGGCAGATTAAAAGAGAAGGGCACACTAATAGGAGGTTTTGTCAGTTAGATTTTGGAAGCTTGAACTAGATGACCCCTAAAATTCCTTAGAGTCGATGAAGATTCTGTGATTAAGGTGGAATAGCCTTGCCTCCCTGAAACATTTCTCTTTTGTCTGGCACCAAGGAGGACACAGACTGAGCCAGACCAGGCCAATTTCCACTCAAGAATAAGTTTGGGAAGGCCCTCCATTTTATAATAAACAAACTTCCCCATGACCTTGAAGCACTGGCCCTATGAAAAAACTAGAAATTGGATCTATTTTGTGTATTGTGACAGGTCTGTTGGCTCAGATTCTACACAACAGCGGCTGAAGGTAGATGAACAGCAGCAACCCTTATTTGATGGATTGATTTCAACATGGGAGAAGGTCTCTAGCCAGGCTGAAAAGATTTGAGCTCCACTCTGCTCTTTTTGATATTTTTAAACACTTACTTGTATGAAGACGTTAATGGCATACTAATCAAATTTGCAGACGATAGGCTGGAAAAGATAGCTAGTACAACTGGATGACATTCCAGATTCAAAATAAGCTTGACAAGCAGGAATAATAGGCTAAATTTTAAAAGCTGAAAAGAAAGAGATTAACTTAAAGACTTATACTAGGTCCTAAAACACAACTGTGCAAGTACCAAATGGATGAACACAGGACCAGAGTGAAAGCCTTAGAGATTTCAACTATAGGCTCAACAAAGTCAACAGAGTGATTGCAGCTGTCAAAAAAGAAAAGAAAAGGTGCTGGTTCCATGGCTGAGTGGTTACGTTCTTGTGTTCTGCTTTTTTTTTCTTTTTCTTAAGGTTATGATAGTTTACAACCTTGTGAAATTTCAGTTGTACATTATTGTTAGTCATGTTGTAGGTACACCACTTCACCCTTTGTGCCCTCCCCCCGCACCCCCATTCCCCTGGTAACCACCAATCAGTTTTCTTTGTCTCTATGTTTAAGTGGAGTCATACAGAGTTCGTCTTTCTCTGTCTGGCTTATTTCACTTAACATAATACCCTCAAGGTCCATCCATGTTGTTGTGAATGGGACAATTTTATCCTTTTCTATGGCTGAGTAGTATTCCATTGTATACATATACCATATCTTCTTTATCCAATCATCAGTTGATGGGCACTTAGGTTGCTTCCACATCTTGGCTATTGTAAATAATGCTGCGATGAACATAGGGGTGCATGAGACTTTGGGAATTGTTGATTTCAGGTTCTGAGGATAGATACCCAGTAGTGGGATGGCTGGGTCATAAGGTATTTCTATTTTTAACTTTTTGAGAAATCTCCATACTGTTTTCCACAGTGGCTGCACCAGTTTGCATTCCCACCAGCAGTGTATGAGGGTTCCTTTTTCTCCACAACCTCTCCAACGTTTGTCACTCTTGGTTTTGGATATTTTTGCCATTCTAACAGGTGTAAGATGATATCTTAGTGTAGTTTTGATTTGCATTTCCCTGATGATTAGTGATGAGGAGCATCTTTTCATGTGTCTATTGGCCATCCGTCTATCTTCTTTAGAGAAATGTCTGTTCATGTCCCCTGCCCAGTTTTTGATCGGGTTGTTTGATTTTTCGTTGTTGAGCTGTGTGAGTTCTTTACATATTATGGAGATTAACCCTTTGTCGGATAAATAACTTGTAAATATTTTTTCCCAATTAGTGGGCTGTTTTTTTGTTTCAATCCTGTTTTCCCTTGCCTTGAAGAAGCTCTTTAGTCTGATGAAGTCCCATTTGTTTATTCTTTCTATTGTTTCCCTCGTCTGAGGAGTTATGGTGTCTGAAAAGATTGTTTTGAAACTGATGTCAAAGAGTGTACTGCCTATATTCTCTTCTAGAAGACTTATTGTTTCAGGCCTAATCTTTAGGTCTTTGATCCATTTTGAGTTTATTTTTGTGAATGGTGAAAAAGAATGGTCGATTTTCATTCTTTTACATGTGGCTGTCCAGTTTTCCCAGCACCATTTGTTGAAGAGACTTTCTTTTCTCCGTTGTAGGCCCTCAGCTCCTTTGTCGAAGATTAGCTGTCCATAGATGTGTGGTTTTATTTCTGGGCTTTCAATTCTGTTCCATTGATCTGTGCACCTGTTTTTGTACCAGTGCCATGCTGTTTTGATTACTGTAGCTTTGTAGTATGCTTTGAAGTCAGGGATTGTGATGCCTCCAGCTTTGTTCTTCTTTCTCAGGATTGCTTCAGCAGTTTGGGGTCTTTTGTTGCCCCATATGAATTTTAGGATTCTTTGTTCAATTTCTGTAAAGAATGTCGTTGGGATTCTGATTGGGATAGTGGTGAATCTGTGGATTGCTTTAGGTAGTATGGACATTTTAACTATGTTTATTCTTCCGATCCATGTGCATGGAATGTCTTTCCATCTCTTTATGTCATCATCAATTTCTTTCAAGAAAGTCTTGCAGTTTTCATTTTATAGATCTTTCGCTTCCTTGGTTAAATTTATCCCAAAGTATTTTATTCTTTTTGTTGTGATTGTGAATGGGATTGAGTTCTTGAGTTCTTTTTCTGTTAGTTCATTGTTAGTGTATAGAAATGCTACTGATTTATGCATGTTGATTTTATACCCTGAAACTTTGCTGCAGCTGTTGATTATTTCTAATAGTTTCCTATGGATTCTTTGGGGTTTTCTATATATAAGATCATGTCGTCTGCAAACAGTTTTACTTCTTTGTTGCCTATTTGGATTCCTTTTATTTCTTTTTCCTGCTGAATTGCTCTGGCCAACACCTCCAGTACTATGTTGAATAAGAGTGGTGAAAGTGGGCACCCTTGTCTTGTTCCTGTTCTTGGAGGGATGGCTTTAAGTTTTTCACTGTTGAGTATGATGTTGGCTGTGAGTTTGTCATATATGGCCTTTATTATGTTGAGGTACTTTCCTTCTATACCCATTTTATTGAGGGTTTTTATCTAAATGGATGTTGGATCTTGTCAAATGCTTTCTCTGCATCTATTGAGATGATCATGTGGTTCTTGTTTCTCATTTTGTTAATGTAGTGTATCACTGTTGATTGACTTGCGGTCTTGTGTTCTGCTTTGGCAGCCCAGGGTTTCGCCAGTTTGGATCCTGGGCACAGACCTCGTCATCGTTCATCAAGGCATGCTGAGGTGGCATCCCACATAGTACAACCAGAAGGACCTACAACTAGAATATACAACTATGTACCAGGGGGCTTTGGGGAAAAAGAAAAAAAAAGAAGATTGGCAACAGATGTTATCTCAGGTGCCAATCTTTAAAAAAGAGAAAGCTAACTTAATCTTGGCTTGCATGAATAGTACCATAGGGTCTAGGACAAAGAAAGTCATTGACCAACTCCTCTGTACTGATCAGAACATGTACCTGAAATAGTACATTTCATTCTAGATGCCAATCTTTAAAGAGATGTTAATGAACTGAAGTATGAACAGGACAGAACAGAATAACCAGAATGATGAGTAGATCTTAAAACTCTGCCATGACAATAATAGCAGTAAAGGACCTGCAGATGCTTAGCACAGAGAAGACAAGACTTAGTAGAGGAAACCAGTGACCACTGTTTTCAAATATAAAGTGTCGTCGAATATCAGAGCTGCCCAGCAATGGAAGAGACTGTCTCTGAAGGGATTTCTTCAAATAATGAAGTGGTCAAGCACAGACCTAGACAATCACTTGGGGGGGATATTGAGAGAGATTCAAAGCCTTGGATAATTCCTAGGTCTCTCTGCTAAAAAAGCCCAAAAGCTATGACATTCCAGTAGCAATAACCTAGCATGCAGATCTTGCTTTCTAAATATCATTCCTCAATTAGGGGAGCCACAGCTCCTTGGAGAAATAGCTGATTCCAGGGCTAGGGCAGGGAAAATACAAGATAAGCCTGAAATATTCTTGTTGTTCCAGAAAGTAAAATGCTTTTAAAGAATGGTGAGGAGGGGCCGGCCCCGTGGCCGAGTGGTTGGGTTCGCTGCTCCGCTTTGGCAGCCCAGGCTTTCGCCGGTTCAAATCCTGGGCGCGGACATGGGACCACTCAGCAGGCCATGCTGAGGCGGCATCCCATATGCCACAACTAGAAGGATCCACAACTAAGAATATACAACTATGTACCAGGGAGCTTTGGAGAGAAAAAGGAAAAATAAAATCTTTAAAAGAAAAAAAAAAGAAGAATGGTGAGGACATGTCAGTGGACACAGAAATCAGCTTAAAGGGGCTCCCATCTGGGCCAATTTAAACATCAAACTGAATAATGACAGTAAAGCATTATAACCTATGCAATAAATAAGAATCCAAGTATCCACACTGATAATCAATCAACCAATCAATACATAAGGTAAAGTGGAAGCTCTTCTTTAAAGTAGAATGCCAACTAATACATGTAGAACTAGAGATGTATTTAGAAAAATCACCATTTTTCTTTTCTTTTTCTTTTTTTGAGGAAAATCAGCCCTGAGCTAACATCCCCTGCCAGTCCTCCTCTTTTTGCTGAGGAAGATTGGCCCTGAGCTAACATCTGTGCCCATCGTCCTCTATTTTATATGTGGGACGCCTGCCACAGCATGGCTTGATAAGCAGTGCATAGGTCCGTGCCCGGGATCCGAACCTGCAAACCCCAGGCCGTCAAAACAGAGCATGCGAATTTAACCACTGCACCACCAGGCCAGCCCTGGAAATCACCATTTTTCAAATATCCTAGTAATAACTGATTCAGATAAGAATCATCAATGAATGTTAAAAACTATTGGGTGAAAGTTTGATGAGGAACAAGACATTTATACAGTCTCAAAGTAATAAGTTTTTAAAAATCGTCCCATTTGCAACAACATGGATGGACCTTGAGGGAATTATGTTAAGTGAAATAAGCCAGATAGAGAAGGACAATCTCTGTATGACTCCACTCATATGAGGAATTTAAAAATGCAGACAAAGAGAACAGATTAGTGGCTACCAGGGGAAAGGGGGGTTGGTTGATGGGCACAAACGGTGAAGTGGTGTACCTACAATACGACTGACAAACAATAATGTACAACTGAAATTTCACAAGATTGTAACCTATCATTAACTCAGTAAAAATTAAATTAAAAAAAGAAAAAAAGTAATAAGTTTTTAAAAGCTTCAAATGATATAAAAATGGGAAACTATATTAATGTTCTTTAAAGTTCTAACAAGACTATCAGCAGGAGCCAAATTCTGAAACCAAAGCTTTCAGCAAAGGAGACAATAATATTAAAGAATTTTTACAAGTCTTGGAAAAGTTATTAAGAGACTAAAAATAGTCTTTTTGTAACAGCAAAGACATGGTATTTTGTGTCACATAGACCAGGATTCAAATTCTTGTTCTGCCGCTTATTATTTTTATGAACTTGGGCAAGTCGCTTAGCTTTCCTCAGCCTCAATTTCCTCATGTTGTAAAATAAAGACAATACTACCTACTTCTCTAGTTGCACACACACACACACACCCTCCCTAACATATGAAGTGCTTTTATAAGTCATTACATATCAACATGTAAAAGATGAACACTCCAATAGAAAAATGGACAAAGGATGAAAACAGGCGAATTGTGAAAAATTATATACAGATAATCAATAAATAAAGTTTGTGAAAATATGTTTAACCTCACCACTAGTCAAAGCAATGCCAATGAAACTGAAATATACTTTTTTTTTTTGAGGAAGATTAGCCCTGAGCTAACATCCACTGCCAATCCTCTTCTTTTCACTGAGGAAGACTAGCCCTGAGCTAAGATCCATGCCCATCTTCCTCTACTTTATATGTGGGACGCCTGCCACAGCATGGCTTAACAAGTGGTGCATAGGTCCACACCCGGGATCCAAACTGGCGAACTCTAGGCCACCAAAGCGGAACGTGTGAACTTAACCACTGTGCCACCAGGCCAGCCCCTGAAATATAATTTTTAACCTACGAGACTGGCAAAGAATAAAAACATTGATAAAACCTAGTGTTGATGACAGTATGAGAAATTGTATTACTGGTGATAATGCAAACTGGTACAACCTTTCTAGAAGGCATTTGATAATAGCCATCAAAACTGATCCAGAAACTTCTACACTGAAAGCTACAAAACATTGCTAAGAGAAATTTATTTTTGGAGAGGAAGTTTCGCTCTGAGCTAACATCTGTTGCCAATCTTCCTCTGTTTCATATGTGGGTCACTGCCACAGCATGGCTTGACAAGTGGTGTAGGTCACGCCCAGGATCCAAATTCGCAAACCCAGGCCACGGAAGTGGAGCGTGCCGAAGTGAACCACTACTCCACGGGGCCAGCCCCAAAAGTCCACAGTTTTTAATCAAATTCTCAAACAATTACTCTCATGCAATTTGTTCATCAAACATTTATTAAGAAACCTACTATATGCCAGGCACTATAAATATA
Organism: Equus quagga; assembly: GCF_021613505.1. NCBI lineage: Eukaryota > Metazoa > Chordata > Mammalia > Perissodactyla > Equidae > Equus > Equus quagga. Next base: position 68,930,500 of record NC_060276.1, on the reverse strand, counting down.
GAGATAAAACAATAAGGTCCCCACACTCAAAAAGTTTACAGATGAGAAAGAGAGAGAAGTAAACAAAGAATTACAAAATTGTATAAAACACAAAAGAAGCCTAAATAAAAAGAGAGACATACCATTAATAAAGACCTAAATAGAGAGACATATCATATTCATGGTTGGGAAAACTCAATAATGTAAAGACATCAACTCTCCCCAAATTAAGCTAAAAATGCAATGTAATATCAACTAAAATCTCAAGATCTTTTTTTTTTTTTTGAGGAAGATTAGCCCTGAGCTAACTATTGCCAATCCTCCTCTTTTTGCTGAGGAAGACTGGCCCTGAGCTAACATCCATGCCCATCTTCTTCTACTTTATATGTGGGATGCCTACCACAGCATCGCTTGCCAAGTGGTGCCATGTCCACACCCGGGATCCAAACCAGCGAACCCCAGGCCGCCAAGAAGCGGAACGTGTGAACTTAACCACTGTGCCACCGGGCTGGCCCAAATCTCAAGATCTTTTGTGGAATTTATTGACTGATTCTAAAAATTCTTGTGGAAGGAAAAATGATTAGCCAAGAAATGTTTTAACTACAACAAGGGAAAACTTGCCCTATCAGGTATCAAAATTTACAATAAAGCCATAGTTGTAATTTTAATATTTATACTGATATTAATATTGATATTGGCATAAAAACAAATGAATACATCAATGAAACAAAAGAGATGGTCCAGAAACAGACTCACATGTATAAGGGAATTTGGTATATGATAAAGGTGGCATTTCAAGTCATTGGAGAAAGTCAATAAAGTGTTGGAACAATTAGCTAGCTGTTTAGAAAAAAATAAGTTGCACTAATATCTCATACCATTCACAAAAATTAATTCTAGGCAGTTTAAAGAATAAAACCTAAAAAATCAACTCAGAAAAAGCCTGTGTTGACAAAAATTTCTTAGATATGAAACCAAAACCATGAGTCATAAAAGAAAAACTTGATAAACTTCATCAAAATTATGAACTTCTGCTCTTCAAAAGATATCAGTAAGAGAATGAAAAGACAAACTACGGACTGAGAGGAAATGTTTGCAAATCACCTATCTGATAAAGGACTTGTACACAGAATATATAAGAACTCTCAAAACTCAATAATAACAAAAATAATCCAATTTTTCAAAATGGGCAAAAGATTTGAACAGACACTATACCAAAGATGTTCAACATCATTAGTCATTGGGAAAACACAAATTAAAACCACAATGAGACACTTTCACACCCCTATTAGAACATCTTTTAAAAAAACCTGACACTACCAAGTGCTGAGGAACTAGAAGTAACTGGAATTCTCATACGTTGCTGAAAGGAATGCAAAATTGTACAGCCACTTTGGCAGTTTCTTTTTTTTTTTTAAAGATCTTATTTTTCCTTTTTCTCCCCAAAGCTCCCCCAGTACATAGTTGTGTATTTTTAGTTGTGGGTCCTTCTAGTTGTGGCATGTGGGATGCTGCCTCAGCATGGCCTGATGAGCAGTGCCAAGTCCGCGCCCAGGATCCGAATGGGTGAAACCCTGGGCCGCCACAGCGGAGTGTGCGAACTTAACCACTTGGCCATGGGGCCGGCCCCCGGCAGTTTCTTATAAAGTTAAACATACATTGACTATACAACCCAGCAATCTCACTCCCAGGCATTCACCCAAGTGAAATGAAAATATGTTCACACAAAAACCTGATGCTGATGTTTAGAGTGACTGTATTTGTAATCACCAAACCCTGGAAACAACCCAAATGTCCCTCAACTAGAGAATGGGAAAAAAAAAAACTGTGGTACATCCATACATTGGAATCTACTCAGTGATAAAAAGGAACAAACTACTAATACAAGCAACAACATGGATACATTTTAAAGGCAGTATGCAGATTGAAAGAAGCCAGTCTCAAAAGGTTCTATACTGTATGAGTTAATTTATATGACAGTTTTGAAAAGGCAAAAACTATGACAGAAAACAGGCCATGAGTACTAAGAGGTAGAGGGAAGGAATTGACTATAAAGGGGAACTGGGGAATTTTTTGAAGTGATGGAACTATTCTATGTCTTGATTGTGGCGATTCTTATATGACTGTACGCATTTGTCAAAACTTGAAGAAATATGTACGATAAAAAGGGTGAATTTTACTATATGTAAATAATTCCTTAATAAAAAAATATATAATCCTAACACACACATGCATACACACACACACACACACACATTTAGAAATGTATGAGGGACCGGCCCCGTGGCCAAGTGGTTAAGTTTGCGGGCTCCGCTTCCGCAGCCAGCGTTTTGCCAGTTTGGATCCCGGGCAAGGACATGGCATCACTCATCAGGTCATGTTGAGGCGGCATCCCACATAGCACAACCAGAGGCACTGACAACTACAATATACAACTATGTACCGGGGTGCTTTGGGGAGAAAAAAACGATTGGCAACAGATGTTAGTGCAGGTGCCAATCTTTAAAAAAAAAAAAAGAAACAAAGAAATGTACAAGATGCGTGAGAACAAGGGGGCACAAGGAAACTTTTGGGAGTAATGAACCATGTTCATTATCTTGATTGTGGTGATAGTTTTGTGGGTGTGTACAAATGTCAAAACTCATTAAAATTATATGCTTTAATTATGTACAGTTTATTGTACATCAATTATACCTCAATAAATCTGTTTTAAAAAAAGAGGAGAAAGAAATATATGAGAAGAAAGTATACATGAATATGTTTAAAACCTTAGAGTAGGGACAGCCTTCTTAAGACAGAAAAAGCAAAAGCCATAAAAGAAAAGAATGGTATATCTGACTACCTCAAAATTTAAAGTTTCTATTCTAAAGACATTGTAAATAGATACAAAAGAAGAGTAGATTAGGGAAAAATATATCTAATATATATAGATAATGGATAATTAATATCCAAAATATAAAGAACTCCTACAAATCAATAAGAAAAAACAACCCAATAGAAACATGAGCAAACAATATAACAAGCAACTAAGAAGAAATGCAAATATTAATAGACATATGAAAGAAGGATGCATAAATTGACTAGTAATCAGAGAACTACGAATTAAAACAAGACATCACTTTTTGCCTAAGATATTAACAAAAGTTTTAAAAGACTGACGTCAAGTGTTGGCAGGGGTACAGGGAAATAGGTGCTCTCACATAGTGTTGTTGGAAGGATTCAGCCTTTTCTTGAGCAGTTTCGTACTATCTGTTAAAATGTAAAATGTGCATACCCTTCGACCCAGTAATTCTATTCTTCATTACTACCCTAGAGAAACACTTGCATATGTCCACAAAAAGAGTTCTTGGGAAAAAAACCAAAAAACTAGAAACTCCCTCTCAGTGATTTTCAAACTACATGTGGTAAAGGACCAGTTTTTTTGGGTAAATTTCCAATCTGTTATGGACTGATAGCTTTGTAAAGTAGAGAAAAAAGGAATTACTAGAAAAGTGATTATGTACTTGGATGTCATGGCAATGTCAAATTGCTACAAAAGTTTTTAAATGCTTACTCTCAACTTCTGTACTTCTCTCACAGTAGACAGGTGATAGTTCATGACTGGCACCAGTCTGTGGAATACAATTTTACTAGTACTGATCTAAATGCCCATCAAAAGGGAATGGGACTTGCTATATGACCCAGCAATTCCACTTCTGGATATATACCCAAAAGAATTAGAAGCAAAGACCTGAATGGATATTTGTACCCCCATGTTCACAGCAGCATTGTTCACAACAGCCAAAAGGTGGAAGCAACCCAAGTGTTCATCAATGAATAGATGGATAAACAAAATGTGGTATATACATGCAATAGAATATTATTCAACCTCAAAAAGGAAAGAAATCCTGACACATGCTACAATGTGAATGACCCTTGAAGACCTTATGCTAAGTGAAATAATCCAGTCACAAAAAAAAAAATTCTATATGGTTCCACTAATATGAGGTACGTAGAATAGTCAAATTTATAGAGATAGAAAGTAGAATGGTGGTTGCCAGGGGCTGGGGAGAAGGGGTAATGGGGAATTATTGTTTAATGGGTATGGAATTTCAGTTTGGGAAGATAGAAAAAGTTCTGCACATGGATGGTGGTGATGGTTGCACAACAGTGTGAATATATTTAATGACACTGAACTGTACACTTAAAAACTGTTAAAATGGGGGGCCAGCCCCGTGGCTTAGTGGTTAAGTTTGGTGCACTCCACTCCAGTGGCCCAGGTTCACGGGTTCAGATCCTGGGCGTGCACCTACACCATTCATCAGCCATACTGTGGCAGTGACCCACATATAAAGTGGAGGAAGACTGGCATGGATGTTAGCTCAGGGCTAATCTTCCTCAGCAAATAAATAAATAAATAAATAGTTAAAACGGTAAATTTTATGTTATGTTTATTTTACTACAATTAAAAAAAGGGAAATGGGAAATGGTGTATGCATACTACAGAATACTGTGCAGCATGTTCTATGTTGCAACCACTGATCCACCTCACTCTCTTAAGCATATTGCTGAGTAAAAAAAGCAAACTGTGGAACAATATAGAGCATGATTTCATTTATACAGGGGAAAATAAACAAAAGCTATATTTCTATTTTTAAATACACAGAAAATGATCTGGAAGAACAAATACCAACCTAGTAACATTAGTTTCCTTTGGGACAGGGACCTACATGAAGAGGTCAAAAAGGAGATCTACCTATAATGTTTGACTTAAACAACAAAAACATATTCATGTATTACTTGAAGAATTGAAATGCTTTTTATAAAAAATGAAAAGAAGGGGTCAACTACAGAAAATATATAGTGTGGTAAGTAAAGAAGGCAGAGGTGCTGTAGGCATACCAGAAAGCACAGGTGCTATGAACATACACAGGGTACCTCACTGCAGCCTGGGAAAAACAAGGAAGGCTTCCCAGAGGAGAAAAGAAAGCTTGAAACAAGTCTTGAAAGAAGAGTATAAAGTAGCCAAGAAAAATGTGAGTGGGAAGAAAAAGATGGAGAGGGTATTATAGGCAGAGGGAAATGAACGTGTGAGGGCATGGAGGTATGAAAGAACATAGCTTTCTCTGGGAACTGGAAATAGTTCACCAGCCTTGAAGCACAGAATCTATGTAGATGAGTGTAGGATTTGGCTTTTACACTGAAAACAATAGGGAATTTTTAAAGCTTATAGGAGTCGCCGGGAAGTTTTAGAAAGATCGCTCTAGCTGTTGTGCAGAAAATTGATTGAATAGTAGTTGTAAAACCAAAAAGGTCACTTTCAAAGCTACTTTAGTAATCCAGGAGAGAAATGATAAAAGGGGGTAGGAGTTGATGAAGGGGGGACAGGCAAGGAACAACAGAGGGTTGTTTGATATTGGGCATTTAATTTGAAAAGGATTTCCAAGTGGACGTGTTCAATAGGGGGTTGAATTATACAGGTCTGGAACTCGGGAGAGATGTCTGGTTAGAATCGCACATTTGGGAGTCAGGCTACTGAAGCCAGGAGAATTCAGTCTCTTCTGTGTCATAAACCTCACCCTCTCAACTGGCTCCTTTACATCGACATTTAGGTAGACTCCAGTCTCTCTCAACTTTAAGGGGAAAAAACTCCTTCTCAACTCCATCCTCCCATTCTCTACTCCTTTATAGAAAAATTTTTAAAATTCTTGAATGAGCTGTGTTCTCAACGTTCTTCCCACTTCCCATCACTCCACGAAAATAGCTATTGCAAAGGTCACTAAACATAAGAGATGCCTTCAGTCATCGGCTTACTTTGGTCTCTCAGCAGCCTTTGATACAGTATTAAATGTACCCTTTCCTTCCCTCCTTCTGTTAATACTCTAGTCCCTTGGCTTTCATGACACCTCATCCTTCTGGTTTTCCTCCTACATCTCTTCCTATTCTTCAGCTTCCTCTATGAGCTTCTCTTCTTCTACCTCCTACTTCCTATATAATCCAACCAAAGGCAGATAGAATGTGATTGGAAAATTATTATGGAAGGGTTACAAATTCTATTGCAAATAATCCTGCAAGCCTAAAACAAAGCTACTTCTCTCCCCACTATGAATCAATATCAAGTGAATAAGCATAGCCTTCTGCTGAAGTAACCCCCTGTGGTAGGCTAAATAGCAAAGGATGTCCACATCTTACTCCCCAGAACCTGTGAATATTTTACCTTTACATGGCAAAAGAGACTTTGCAGAAGGAAAAAAAAAAAAGACTGAGAAGATATGATTAAGTTAAAGGTCTTGAGATAGGGAGATTATCCTGGATTATTCTGGAGGCCCCAACATAATCGCAAGCGTTCTTGTAAGTGAAAGAGGAAGGCAGGAGAGTCAGAGAAGGAGATGTGAAGACCGAAGTAGAAGTGGAGTGGAGACTGCTAGCTTCGGAGATGGAAAGGGCCCATGAGCCAAGGAATACAAACAGCCTCTAGAAACTGGAAAAGACAAGGAATAGCTTCTCCCCTAGAGCCTCTAGAAGGAACACACCCCTGCCAACACATTGATTTTTAGCCCCATAAGACCTCTTTTGGACTTCTGACCTCCAGAGCTGTAAGATAATAAATTTCTGTTGTTTTAAGCCACTAAGTTTGTGGTAATTTGTTACAGCAGCAACAGGAAATGAATATACCCACTTTAAAAGGTAAAAAATAAAGAAACAAACTGGATCCTAAAGCAAAGATGGTTGGCCCCAAGAAAACTCTTCTGACTTCCCATTATGACAAGAAAAGCCTCAAGGAACCTCTTCTCCAGAGTAAGTCTAGTGAGACCACCTAGTGATTTTTCTGCTATCTTGCCTTGAGGGTTCTTTGTCTGGATGGGCTAGGTGACGACTCTCCCATTCCCATCCTCTGGAACATACCTGGAACTAGGTCTGACTCTTCCCTTCCCCTTGGTCAACCACGGTGAGGATTTTCCTAGGAAGATGTTTAGCTCACCTATAGGTCACCTCTTCCCAGCATGAGAGTGGAGACCAGGAAAGAGCCAGCGCCACATAGGAAGCTCTCAATGATTAGCGGATGAGAGCTGGGTGTGGTGATGCTGGGCTCTGAATGGGATCCCTCTTTACAGGAAATGTCCCCCTTATCAGGTGTGTCCCAGTGAATGCAGCCAACTGCTGAGGTCGGAAAACACCATGGGCAAGACTTCAATTGAGGAGCCCTGGAGATTCACAATCCTAGGGTCTCTCTATTCTCTGCTGAGTCCCAAGACAGACAGTCCTTTGAAAACAAAGAACAAAAATATATAGGTCACTCACACTATGGTCACTCACACTATCCACAAAAATAAATCCTAGCTGGATCAAAGATGTAAGCACAGAAACCACTATACAAGTATCAGAAAACACAGAAGAATGTTAATGATCTTGTCATATGAAAGACCTTATTAAAACACAAAAATCAAAAGCTAAGAAAGAAAAGATTGATAAATCTGACCTCAAAATTTAAAACTTCTTTTCAATACAAGATACCACACAGTTAAAAGGCAAGAGAAAGACTGGGAGAAGATATTTGCAACATATATAAAAAAGGACTAATATTTTTCTTTAATTATCCTGGATCAGGAAGAGACAAACAATATAGAAAAACAGGTAAAGGATATGAGCAGGTATATCACAGAAAAAAACACAAATGGCCAATAAACATATGAATGGATGTTCAACTTCCCTATTATCAAAGTACTAGAAAGAAAACAATGAGATTCTATTTTCTACCTTTCATATTGGCAAAATTTAACATTTGATAATATTCAGTGTTGGGAAGAGTAAGGAGAAATGAGACCGCTTACACCCTGCTGGTGGGAGCATAAACTAGTACAGTCACGTTGGAGGGGCGTTTGGCAGTATCTACTAAGATTACAAATGCATAGTTTAGGATACCACTCCTAGGTATATGCCCTAGAGCAGATGTTCAAATGTTCTCAAAATGTGGTCCATAGATCCTTTGGGGCGCCCAAAACCCTTTCGGGGGTCTATAAGATTCAAAACTATTTTCATAATAGTATTAAGACATTGTTTGTCTTTTTTACTGTGTGACATTTGCACTGATAGTGCAAAAGCAAAGGTAAGAGGAAAAGAAAAAGCAAGACTGAGTAAAACTGCTAGTGCCTTAGTGCTCATCAAGGCAGTGGCATTAAACTGTACTAGTAGTCACTGTATTTTTCACCACCACACACTTAAGAACGTCCTTGGTGAAACAGTAAAAAGTATTAAATCTCCATCCTTGAGTAGATGGCTTTCTAATATTCTGTGTAACAAAACCGGAAGTACAGAGAAAGCACTTGTGTTGCATACTGAAGTACAACGGTTGACCCAAGGAAAAGCACTTGTGAGATTGAGTTGGGAGCTGAACTAGTCACTTTTTTCATAGAACACCCTTTTTCTTGAAATAATTACTGACAGATAAATTATGGCTATTCAGACTTGGGTATTTGGCTGGCATTTTCTCAAACATGAACAAGTGAACCTGTCACTTCAAGAAAAACAACTGACGGTATCTGGTGTCATTGATAAAATCTGAGCTTTCAAGCAAAAATTAGCATTTTGGAAAACTTTCACCTCCACCATACGCTTAAAATGAGAGCAGTGGTGATATTAATGAATGAGACATTGACACTGTATAATGAACCGTGTCTGCATTTGAAAGATCTGCATAACTCAGTGAACCAATATTTTCCAAATTGCCAGTGTATGGTGTTATAAAATCATTCACAGGCAAAAGATCTGTTGAACTACCAGGTAGACCAACAGATTTTAATATAACAAAGTATGGAAAGTTGATTAGGGCGGGCCTGGCGGCGCAGTGGTTAAGTGCGCATGTTCTGCTTCTTGGCGGCCAGGGGTTCGCCAGTTCGGATCCCGGATGCGGACATGGCACCGCTTGGCAAAAGCCATGCTGTGGTACGCATCCCACATATAAAGTAGAGGAAGATGGGCATGGATATTAGCTTAGGGCCAGTCTTCCTCAGCAAAAAGAGGAAGATTGGCAGTAGTTAGCTCAGGGCTAATCTTCCTCAAAAAAACAAAGAAAGAAAGAAAAGTTGATTAACATGCTTTCAATATCCACATTAAAAGCAATTTTAAGAAACTATAACTTGCTGAGCATTGATGTAGTATTAAAGAATATCCACAATTATCTGAAAAGGCTATTAAAACACCTCCTCATTTTTCTAATTACATATCTGTGTGATATACTTCAACCAAAACATCGTAATAGAGAAAACGCAGAAGCAGATATGAGAATCCAGATGTCTCCTATTAAGCCTATTTTTTTTTAACTGCTCTTGTTTTTTTGGGGGTTTTTTTGTTTTTTTTTTTTTGGCAGGGAAGGATTCACCCTGAGCTAATATCCATTGCCAATCACCCCCCCTTTTTTTTTCCTCCCCAAAGCCCCACTGCATGGTTGTATATCCTAGTCGTAAGTCCTTCTAGTACTTCTATGTGAGCCATCTCCACAGCATGGCAACTGACAAATGAGTAGTGTGGTTCCACCACCCAAAATGAACCTGGGCTGCCAAAGCAGTAAGAGTGCCAAACTTAAACCACCAGGCCATCAGGGTTGGCTCCTGTTAAGCCTATTAAAGAGAATTGCAAAAAATGTAATACAATATTCCTGTTGTCATTAATTATAATTTGGCTTTGGAAAAGTTATTTTTCATTTAAAAATATCATTTATGTTAACATGTAATGGGCTTATTGCTATTATTTTTAATGAATAAATATTTTTAAAATTTCTCACTTTTAATCTCTCATATATTGAATAGCGATAGATATAAACCCACATAAACAAATTCTCTTAGGAGTGTAAAGGGGTTCTGAGAGATCAAAAAGTCTGGGAACCACTGCCCTAGAGAAACTCTGACAAGGAGTCATGTTCAGAAATGTTCACAGCAGTATTGCTTGTAAAAGCAAAACATTGGGAAAAATCTAGTAGTCTATCAATAAAGAATGGTTAGGGCTGGCCCAGTGGCACAGCAGTTAAGTTTGCACATTCCACTTCAGCAGCCTGGGGTTCACCGGTTCAGATCCCGGGTGCAGACCTACACAATGCTTGGCACGCCATGCTGTGGTGGGCGTCCCACATATAAAGTAGAGGAAGATGAGCACGGATGTTAGCTCAGGGCCAGTCTTCCTCAGCAAAAAGAGGAGGACTGGCAGCAGATGTTAGCTTAGGACTAATCTCCCTCAAAAAAAAAAAAAAAAGAATGGTTAATAAACCATTTTATAGCCATACTATTGGATATTATGCCACATTTTTTTAAAAAAATAGAGTAAATCTGGATGTGGCGAAATAAAAATGTTTCCAAAACACTGAATGAAAAAACCTGCAGGATATGTACAGTATGGTATACTTTTTGTAGAAATAAAAACACAACACAATGCATTTTCTAAAAAAAAAAAAAAAAAAAAGACCAGAAAGGCTACCAGGATACATACCAAACTGTTAACAGTTTTTTCCCCTTTGGGAAGGGGAAAAGAGGACTAGGATTGTGGGTAATGGCCAAAGGGTACTTTAGTCCCATCTATGTATAATGTTTTGAGTTTTTGTTTTTGTTTTACAAGGAGAATGTACTAGTGTAATTAAAGATAATGAGGAAAAAGGAATAAAGCCAACGAGGTCAAGCCCACTGGCATTGAGAAAGAAAGGACTCGCTCTGAGTGCAGGCTGAGAGGGCCAGTGTATTTGCCACAGTGGTTCTGGAGTTGATGAGTCTAGGCAAGAGCCACGAAGGGTGAAACCAGGCGACAGAGGGGATGGGCTGGCCGAAATGGTGGTGGCCACCTGGCCCGCGCAACTTTCTGGGTCAGACACCTCCTGCTCCCTTCCCGGGACTTAATACAAAGGCCTTCACAGCCGCAGAGCACAGCCTCTCCCGCTTCTGCCGTCATGAACCTCGCCCCGATGCCAGCAAACTCTTGCCCCATTCCCGGTCCCCACTGCCCAGCTCCAGATCCATGACCTCAGCGGACACATCAGAGGCAGAGCTCCAGGCTGGCGGTGGTGGAAGGAGACGAGCAGGCTAAGGCAGAGCTTCCCTAAGCGCCACACAAGAAGACTACAGCCTGAGTCGCCACAGCACACCTGGAGACACTCTGAGACACCAGAAGCGTGACGGGGATGGGGGTATAGAGGGCAGCTAGGTTGCGGGAGGGCGCAATTACCAAATACACCGCACAAGCTCCGAAGCAACCTGCCGCCTCTTCCAGTGGCCGTGGGGCAGGCTTCGCTTTCGAAAGCAGCGCCACAGCGTTTCCATTGGTTTTCCATTCCAGCCAACCAGCAGGTCTCCCTATGGCCCACGCCTCGATTAAGAGGCCAATCAGGAGAGGGTATGTGCTTCCCATCGCGTAAGACCAACTAAAAGCTTGCTCATTTCTGACTGACACGTGGACAGCCAACCAGAAGAGCCGAGGGCTGGTTATTCAGCCTCCTAGTTCAGTCACCATCTCGATCTAGGTGCCTGTCCTTGTCTGTCCTGCCTGGAATCTAAGGTTTGGATTTGAGAGATATAACCAAAAAGGAGGTCCAAGCTGGAGGGATGGTGGCCCACGAGGCGAAGTAATATTTCCCCCAGTTTCCAAGGAGGTTGGCCCTGAGGTCAGATAATGTTGCTTTGCCACCAGGCTGATTGCTTCACTTTCCCCCAAAGTCAGGTAGGAAGAAGTCTAGGAACATTCAGGGCCTTTATGTTTGTGTGTGTGTGAGGAAGATTTGCCCTGAGCTAACATCTGTTACCAACTGTCCTCTTTTTGCTTGAGGAAGACTGTCACTGGGCTAACATCTGTACCAATCTTCCTCTGCTTTATGTAGGATGCCACCACAGCGCAGCTTGATGAGAGGTGCTAGGTCAGCACCCGGGATCCGGACCCTGGGCTGCTGAAGCTGAGCAGGCGAACTTAACCACTACACCACAGGGGCCCGGCCCCCATTCAGGGCCTTCAATTAAGAGTGTTGGTTTATCTACAGTGAGGAGTGGTAGGGTTGCTCAATTAGCAGCAATAAATACTACTTGTAGAACAACTAAAATGAAATGTGCAGGGAAATTTTTTAAAACCTGATAGTGGTATCACCACAACTAAGTGTTCCAGAAAATGCAAATTAAAACTAAGAAATACCATTTTCAACAAGTAGTTTGAATAATTATCAGTTGTTTAATAGTTTTCCTCTTTTGGCAAAGAAACTTTTTGTGGGGAAACAGGAATTTTTCCACTTTTGGACAGGAAACAGAAATTCTCATTTGCTGTAAGTGGGAGCCTAAACCACACTCTCTAAGAAGGCGCCTTAGTAGTACCTACCAAAATGTAAAATGTACACATCCTTTGATCCAGCAATTCCTTCTCTCAAAATCTATCCCACAGAAATACTTAAATACATGAGCAAGGTTTTATATAGCATTATTTGTAACAGTGAATGATTGGAGACAAACTGCCATCAATAGGTGAATCATTAAATTGTGATACAACCATACTATGAAATGTTATGCCGCCATTTTTTAAAATGAGGTAAATTTCCATGTACTAATGAGAGGAAGTCCACAACACATTGCAAAGTGAAAAAATTCCGTTCAAAATAGTACATATAACAGACCAGTTTGTTTTTAAAATGACTATATACAAGTGTGTGGGTATTCATACATATATCCGTGTGTATGAACATATGTATATTTATGTATGCATATATGCATGCAGTTATATACATATATTTGTGCATAGGAAAAGGTCTGGGAAGACACCAGATTAAGTTATTCTTGGAGAATGGGAGTAGGGAGAGGGAATAAGGAGAAATCTTTCCCTCTTGACACATTTATATTTTGTTTGAATTTTGTCAACTAGCATTACTTTTGAATTTTTATCACCACAATGAAACATTTTAACAAAATAGGCACTTTTGTCATCAGAACAATCAACAAAATTATAATTTATATATTTTAAATACGAATAATTCCATATAGGTATTTCATTTAAAATTTTCAGCTAGAAGACCTGGGGTAAAATTAGGGCAACTGTAAATCAAATCACCATTGAATTTCAGTAGGGTACTCATGACTTGATACAATAGGATGTGGTAAAACAAAACCTAATCAGGGTAAGTGAAGAGTCATTCATTTCTGGAAGAGAAAACTAACTACAATACAGCAAACTCCATCATATGGGAAAAACCGTGCTTTCACCTTTTTGGTGGCATCACCTCCAGGGTTTACTCAACTCCTTGGCAAAGGTTGGAAATCAGAAAAATTAGAGATTCAAGATACCTCAGTCAAATCCCCTCATTTTATAGTTGAGAAAACAGGCCCAGAGTGGTGAAGCAATTTGCCTAAGGTGCTACAGCCAGCTGATAGCATAGCCAGCTCCAGAACCTAGGTTTCTCTTCTAGGCTTAGTACTCTTTCTACTTTCAGATCTTCCTGAGTCTTCATTCCGATGACATATTAGGAAATACTTTTAAGTCTCATGAATATTAGACACCCCTACATTTAAACTTTAGAAAAATGCATTAACAAAATAAAAATGTATATCCCTCCATTAGCACAGATGATCAAAAGTTGACTGTATTTGGACAAAAAACATTATTGGTATAATAATATAACATTTTCTTGAAAAGTAATGCATAAATTTCTGTGAATCCAATTGTATTTTACTGTTAAGAACTACTGTTTTATCCAATTTCTGGTTGATCTTCAATTGGCAGTGCCTCTTAATCCTTTACCTTCAGTTTCCCTCTATCAAGTAGTTGATGATCTATATACAAACACTTAAAACCACCATAGGAAGAACCTATTTAAAGGAAGGCTGTAGAGATTTAAAGAATCCTTTTATAATATTAATAATTACCCCAGTTTGTAAGGAATGAGTTTTCTGTTCTCAAAGCATAGACAGATAGACAGACAGACAGATACATAGATAGATAGGCAGACAGACAGGCAGAGGAGAGAGAAAACAAAATCAAAACAGGGAATAATCATTTTCTTGTACAAGCAAGGTAAAAAAAAAAAAAAGAAAGATAAGAGGAATGAGGGGTGGTGGGTAATCAGAGAGTGGCAGAGAACCACAAGCTAAATTAGTCACAAAGTGTTCATATTTTAAAATTAAACTTAAAACTATGATATATAGGGGCTGGCCCCATGGCCGAGTGGTTAAGTTCGCGCGCTCCGCTGCAGGCAGCCCAGTGTTTTGTTAGTTCGAATCCTGGGCGCGGACATGGCACTGCTCATCAGACCACGCTGAGGCAGCGTCCCACATGCCGCAACTAGAAGAACCCACAACGAAGAATACACAACTATGTACCGGGGGGACTTTGGGGAGAAAAAGGAAAAAATAAAATCTTTAAAAAAAAAACAAAACTATGATATGTAAGTGGACTAACAACCATCTAACCTTCAGGCTATAATTACAGTGGTGTCTAGTTTTAGACTCTATGTCTTAGAGACATGTGAGGACCTTTGAGAGATTTCAGAATAATAAAGATAAAAGGGTTAAAAAATGAGCCAAGTGAGGAAAACTCAGAACTGTTATTGTGTCTAAGAAGAGATGATCAGGGGTGACTCAACGGTCCTCAAGGATATGAAGAAATACCCATTTCAGTGAGCAGCTGGTCTGCATTTCCACAGCAGAAAGTAATTTTATTTAAATTATTACAGCATATATTTGAAGATACAAGTGTTTCACCTAGGCAATCTCATCAAACAAAAACTCCAGAGAAGCCTGAATGCTGTCCACCTCTCCCATTCTTTACTAGCTCAACACCACATCTCAAAGAATGGGTCAAAGGGGAGATAAGGCATCTTTGGAATGTGAAGATTCAGACTTCTTTCGGGTCCAGCTACTGTGTTCAAAATTTTTTGTTAGCCTCTATCCCCCATGTCCAGTGTAAGGCTGAGCCGCTTCTGTGCTATGGATAAAGTGATTAATTAATAGTAAACACCTAGATGCATGCACAAACTTGAATTCCTCATAACAGAATGCTTCTTCTCAGTGTTGATGGGTAAGAGGGCTTGGATTGGGGTTCTTTCGGGATCCAATTACTGTGCTAAAATGGCCCATTTGACTCCAAAGAAGGGGAATTTACCTAACCTGCTATTAAAAAAAAAAAAAGACTGGATAACCAGCTAGATGTGCCGGGACCTCTTATTTTGTCTCTAGCATTTTCTTGTCCTGTACAGACATCTGAACTAAAGTATAAGAAGTGTAAGGTCTATAAAGAAAGAGAATGCAATCATAGTCTATTTGTACCATGACCACCCCACCCCATCCCCAGCCCAGCTTTTATCATAAAGTTGGGCACACAGAAGGCTATTAACTAGTACTTGTTAAATGAATGTCATCTGTCCAAAATTTTAATATTTTATTTTATAGCTGCTTGTTCTAGTTATTCTCTAATTCATTGTCTAACACTGCTGCCTCTGAAGACTGCATTTCTCTCGTTATTCATCCTCTCTTATCTCACAGAAACATCTATTCTTCCCTACCCCCTCAGATAACTTTAGTCATCTAATTCCTGAACTACCAAAACCTCTTAACTTCCTTAATTCAGCCCCCACTCTTCTACTTAGAACCAAACATCAATGTTAAGTCACCTTAATTCATAATGTTTTGACCACATCACTTTCTATACCTTCTTTCCATGCTCAGTTACATGACTAAAACTAGCTTTGACTTCCCAAATGACAAGACTCCTACCTCCTCTCATTTCAAACTTTTCCCAAAACCCACTTTGTGTAGGAAGCCATTTCAGAACACCTTGGTCAGATGAAAATATCCACCCATCAAAAGTTCTCAGAGTTCACTCACCTTTCTGCCTGCATCAAATCTATTTGAAAGAAAAAAAGAAGTCTCAATTGAGGTAAAAAGCCCATGAAAGAAACAGTGTTTGTAGGTGGTGTGTGGGTGTGTTGGAGGATTAAGCACATGCACACACATGTTTATGTACACATATAGTATATGCATATACATACATACACACACACATGCTGTAAATATATCCTGCCCAAATTAGCACAAACCCACAAGCTTAAAAACCAAATCTGCTAAATCTGACCCAAACCACAGGTACTGAGCCCTATGGCTACTTCCTACAAGCAGATGCATTACCTTTGTGACAAAGTCAATTGCGAGTTGCAAGAAGGACAGGTAAATATCACTACAGGCAGCTAGGATTCTGCTTTTTTTTAAAAGTTAAATGCAAAGCTTACTTATCACCTCAGGATATTGACCACGTGGTATGATTTCTGCACAATACCCAGAATATCCTAGACACTGAGAAATACTAAATTTACAACTTAAGCAGGAAAACAGAGGCTTGCTTCACAGTGGTTTAATATGAACAGAGTTGAATATGACATTGTCTGACAGAAGAATGAATAGTTTGCTGAATAAAAGCCCCGAGTCAGGATATATACACAGCAGAAATGGGGCCTCAGGCTCTCAGCACTTGTGCACAATGAAAGAAGGAATCTTAAAAAAAAAAAAAAAGTCAATAACAGAGGATACAAATCAAAAAGGCAGCAACAATACCAACATTGGGGAGGGAGGAAAGGGAGCAGAGCCTCTCTCTAGGGGCTGCTCAGCCCCGGCAAAGGCTTGGCAGCTGGAGAGCTGATCTGTCTCAGGGAACTTCAGCGTTTAGATGGACTCCAAATCCCATGTCAAAATCTAATCCTAATCTCTCCGATCAGGGTCTTCTCAGAATCAGTCGTCCTTCTCCCCAAGACCCTGTATAGAGAACTCCAATCCTTCCGTGATAAGGAGTCTAAGCAAAGAACCCCCACTCTTGACCTGAAACCAGAGTTAACTTGCTCCCATCCCACCACTTGGGACAGATATCGGGGCCCAGCAAACAAACCACTACCTCCCAGAGAGAAGCCCAGGAAAGTTGCCAGCCTCAAGAAGCTGCTTCAGACTCTAAGATTTGGGAAATCCATACCCAGCTGCTATCCCTAGCTCAACTTCTGGAGAGAAGGCTGGAGGTCCATGGGAAACAAGTGCAGGCAGTTCAATAACCCTGTGACCAAGCTGGGAAGGGCAGTGACAACTCTTGCCTGAGCCCCATTCAACAGCTCAAAGTGCTTAGCAGAAGTCAGAGACTGTGTGGTTTGTTCATGCACTTCTGCCCTGTGGCAGCACTAAACAGGATGGGGGAAAGGAGAATGGAAGGAAGAGAGTGGTCATTCCCTTCCCTACCACCGGGAGGTACCTAGAAAATGATCCACGCCCACCCTTCAGGGAGTTACCTGGCAGTAGTGAGTTCCCCCCACCCCTCAAGCCACCAAACCTGCAAAGCTAACCCATAAAGCAGCAAGGGCTTGGGGAGGGAGAACTGCTGGTCCATACTAACTCACCTGCTGGTGAGCAAGAACAGCCAGCCAGAGCAGGGAGCCACAAAGGAGAGGGGCTAGGCAACAGGAGCTCCCTACTGTCCTACGGCTTTCTTCTGACTCTGAAGCAGCCATGATGATGGGCCCAGAAAACCCACACACCTTGCTCCACATAACAGACTGCTTATACTCTAGGAGGATTACTGCCATCAAAAGCAAGAAAGGAGAGAGAAAGCAACAAAAGAATCTGGAAAAAACTGGGAGCAGGCCTAGAGAAAACAAGGAGAGCTTTTGGGTCTCTATCACCTTCCCAAAAAGGAAAAAATTCATGCAGGTAGGAAAGGCAGGTTTTTCCCTGCTCGGCATTCCTGGTTAAACCTAAGTGTAAGAAAAATCCCCTGGACTTGCAGCATCAGTATGTATCCAAGTGCCTCACCAGCACGAGACCCGCCCCCCGACCCCAAGGTTAGCCTTCTGGCATGGGTAAATGCCCAAGAAATTGCCTTCTACTCCAATCCTCCCACCCACCCCCCAACCCCAAGCAAAGGGCATCTGCCTGTGGTTGCCCACCTCTCCTCAGAGAAGAGGATCCTAGCAGAGTGCCCACGGTATAGTCAAGTACCAAGGAACACAATGCCAGACAGTCTATCAGGCCAGGGGATGGGTAGCCAACTTCAGATCAAAGAGAGAAAGAGGCTTAGTGTAAAAACCAACGTCATTTCAGCAGGAAAGTAGAGGGCAAGTGGTGAGAGGGGCTCCTACTGGCGCACCTTCCCGGGGACGTAGTTCCTGTCAATTGCCTCCTCCTGCAGGAACATGTGTAGGCAGCGTTCATTCTGAGCCAGCGGATGCCCAGCAATTCTGTAAAGAGACCGAGATGGTTATCAGTAGTATTTGGGATTAGAGAGAATTCGCAGAGAGATGGGGTTGTGGACAGGGGAGGAAGGGCAAGGTCAGCCCTGAGGTTTAAGCAAGTAGAGAACAGCAGCAGGGCACCACTTCAACCCTAATATTGTAGAGGGGAAGGAGGATAGAGAGGTAGGGAGGGGGAAATCCCTAGACATGTCCAACATCCAGTGCTTTCTCAGGCCCCGAGGTACAGGATCAGAATTCTGCTCAAAGGAATGGAGTTTTACTATCCAGTCAGTCCACCACACAATTGGCACCACATCATATTACCCATTACAAAAGGGGAGATAGACGAAACATAGAGAAAGACTATGATGGCAAAAGTTGCCAAGAGGAGCCCCCAGGAACTTGGCTTACTTGTTAATAAACTGTTCGAGGCCCTGCCTCCTCTCTTCAATGAAGGACTCCTCAAAGATCCCTTCATCTCCTCGAAAAGGGAGCTGCCGCTTCAAGGCTTTCCCAGGCAGTGGGGGTACCACAATCTGCAGGCAGACACAAAATATCAGCCACACAGGAGAGGAAGGAGAGGGAATGAGATGCCAAGTACTATATACCTCATTTCCTGTTAGGCGTAGGGTCCATCCTACCTCACAGTCAGCAACTTGTAAGAACTGAGACCATAAGAACAGTGGGGATGGCTCAGGCCAAAAATTAATCCAACCCTGCTTTTGTAGGAGGACAGGTTTACTATCTCAAAAGAAAAGAAATAAACTCCAAATAGTCCTCCCTTTCTTTAACAATCCACTACCATCCAAGAATTTAGCTAGGCCTTTCCCAACACTGTACTTTCCATTTTTAGCACTTACAGGAGTTAAGCTGAATGAGTTTACTAGCCACTAGTTAAGTAATGCTTTTTCTTTACAATTTGTCCTAAACTTACCACTTTCAGGTTTCAAAGGGTATCACCCAGATGCAATATATTGGGATTTGGTAGATAGAGTGTGTTCACCCTCTCCACTACCTCCAAGATTTTATAGACTGTGATTTTATGCATTCTCAGTCTATGTGTATCTCCTCCTCCAAGGCTGCCACACAAGGAACGATGCCATACCTTACTGTCTCGCTCCAGCTCATTTTTTAGCCACTCAAAATCACTGTAGCGCCGTCGTACACAGGACTCCTTCAGCTTGAAGATAGGTAGGTTTGTCTACAGGGAAGGAAGGATAAGAGAAGAGAGATGGTAAGTAAGGTTCAGCCTGTGGTGGCCACCTGTCAGAACTACTTGGACAGGTCCCAGTGAAGAAATAGCTCCGATGAAGGTCGGCCCTGTGGCACAGCGGTTAAGTTCGCATGTTGCAATTCTCGGCAGCCCGGGGTTCGCCAGTTCGGATCCCGGGTGCAGACATGGCACCACTTGGCAAGCCATGCTGTGGTAGGCGTCCCATGTATAAAAGAGAGGAAGACGGGCATGGATGTTAGCTCAGGGCCAGTCTTCCTCAGCACAAAGAGGAGGACTGGCAGTAGTTAGCTCAGGGCTAATCTTCCTCAAAAAAAAAAAAAAAAAGAAAGAAATAGCTCTGATGGACCATGCTTCTAAAATTCTTTCAAAACACCACTGGGTGAATACCAATCCTTACCACATCCAGCCTTGTCACAGTTGGTGATTAGAAGTCCCTTGCTGCTTAGCATTTATCCTACAAATAGACTTGAAGTTGCATGTAAATATGTATGTACAAGGGTTTTCACTGCATTTTATCATTTGCAATAATAACAAATATCTATCAATCAGTAATTGGTTAAGTAAATTATGGTACACCTATTCATTAGAATACTGTACAACTAAGAAAAGAACGGGAAACATATATATGTGCCAGGACGGAAAGATAGTAAGTATTACAATCAAGATCCAGAACGGTATATACAGCTTGCCTCTTTTTGTATTTTAAAAAGGGATATGTGTATGTGTGTATATTTATATTTATGAATAAAATATTTATGAAAAGATACTGGTAATAGTGACTGACTTTGGAGAAAAAGACTAGGTAACTGGAATGGGTAGGAGGGTCACATTTTTCATTGTGCAATTTGAATTTATCATGTGCATGTATTACATTTTCAACTGAAAAGTGAATTTCAGTTCCCAGTAAAGAACAAGAGATAAGCACCTCCAAGGTATGCCTTTCTCTGCTTTTCCTGTCTAAATCCTCTCCATTCTACAAGTCCCGCTTCATCCAGGAAATCTTTCCTGACAAAACCAGCTTGATTTATTGGTCTTCCTCTGCTCTGAACACCTATGACACTTATATTTTAGTACTGCCTGACACGCTATTGTTTTATACATCATGCTTAGTCTTGCTACCTAACTAAATTGTAAATTCACTGAAATCAGGAGCTACAACTACTTCTGCATCTCCCTAAATGCGGTCTACACAAGTTACTCAATAAATACTCAGTTGATTCTAGAGGCCCTATGTATCTGTTTACCCTCTCCTTATTTAGAAAGTGCAGCAGAAATAGCAATTACATTACGTTGGCTTACCATAGCTTGTTCCGGATATAAATCAGCTTATTTCCACATCTTAATCATTGAGAATTTTCCCAAGGCTCTAATGGCAATGCAAATACCAGAGAAACAAAAAGCCTTGATCCTCACTCCTGTCTACAAGTTCTAAATAGAAATAGCCAGCTGCATGTATTAATACTGACTATATTTCCCACCAGCCAATTCAGATCAGCAGATGGAAATAAAAGGAACTAGCTTCTCTCCTTTCTCCACAACTGCCTCAGGGCAGGAAAAGAGCATCCTGGAGCCATGCTATAGCTTCCCACAGCACACACTACAACATACTTTATAGTCTTCAAGACTGGAAATTGTCTTTTCAGGATCCACTTCTAGGTGTAGGCCATCAAAAGCCCAATAACTGGCCAACTTACATTAGTTACAACTCTACCCAGGATCGAGGTCCAAGGAACGTCAACAGGTTGAAGTGGAGTGAGAGACGTACATGCCAAGTAATATTTTATTACCTATTCTTTAGAAGAATAAGAAACTGGAAACAGTGGTTTCTTCAGAAAGGGGAACCTCTGGAGGGCAGAGGGAGGGAGACTTAGTTTTTACACCTTTTGTACCTTTTGAATTTTGTACCATGTGCGAGTATTAACTATTCAAAATAAACCATTATAGAGAACATTCTCAGAATGCTGCAAGAAATATATACATGTATCAAATCATCACATTGTACACCTTAAACTTACACTTACGTGATGTTATACATCAACCATATGTGAATAAAGCTGGGGGAAAAATAATCCCACAAGAAAAAAAGTCCTTCAGTATCATGTGATTCCAGGCTTCCACCACAGTTCATTACAAATATTCTGATCCCCAAACAGTAGAACCTTAACTAGTAGGTTTTTACAGAAGCCAACAGAAGGGCCAAAGAAAAGAAAAAAATGCTGAGTAGATTCTTCCAAGACACAGAGACACCACCCACTGCCATTTTGTGGACTTCCTTCTTTGACTCACAAAAATGCTGTTCTTTCCCTACCCTGACAGAACGGTGACAATAATAGCCTTTCATCTCAGCACCTAGCCATCTAAGGAAGGGGCTACTACAGACTAGGATAGTCTCCCAGCTTCAACCTACAAATCACATGAGGAAGACAGGACTGTGTAGTACAGGATATAGAGAGCCCTCTGGCTCTGATTAACACAAAGTCAAGGGAAAGGAGAGAAAGAAGCACAGTTCAAGTCCACAGGACAACTGACATTTGAAAACTTCCATACGCATCATGTGAAGTCACCAGGACACCTCTCCAGACTCCTCATTTCTTGAGGAGGTGGGAGGGGGGAAATTCTTTCCTGAGCAAAACGAAAGAGAACAGCTTCAGAAATATTTAGCTATTATACAAAGAAAAAAAGTCAGGGCTATCTGCTTCTGCCACACCCAATACCTAACTCTCAAAGCCCATTCTCTGAGTCTCATGCTCCCTATAATGCCTACAACAATCAATCACTTAAAATAGCAATTTAAAACCAAATCATTTCA
Source organism: Equus quagga (assembly GCF_021613505.1). Taxonomy (NCBI): domain Eukaryota; kingdom Metazoa; phylum Chordata; class Mammalia; order Perissodactyla; family Equidae; genus Equus; species Equus quagga. The sequence goes on along the minus strand of NC_060276.1, from coordinate 68,908,291 downwards.
CCAATTTTTCCCCAAAACAGAATTCAATCAAATATTAAAAGCCTATATAGCCATACAAATTAACATAAACTACACAAATTAAGTCAAACTCACAGAACTAGAAACTGCCATCAACCCTATCATCACTACACAATTAGATATTGTGGAAAAGACTGATGAAAAGCTTAGTGGGTAGAAAAACTTTGCACACTAAAGTTTTGCAACTTTAAGCGTTGCCAAAGAGACTAAAGTGTAGCAGAAAGAGTATGATGGGCTTTGGGGTCAGACAGACCTGGGTTCAAATGCCAGCCCAGCCACTTATTATTTACGTGTACATGGGCAAGTTACTTAAACTGCATTCCTCCTCAGTTTCCTATCTGTAAAATAGTGTTTTTTTAAGGATTTAACAACTAAAACCTAGTTCGGTGCCTGACACATAATAGGCACTGGGCGAACAGTTCCTGTTGTCATTAGAATGCCTGCAGTAGAGAGCTATCTCATTCATAACCCCTAAGGCTCTTGGGTAACGCATCAATACAATGTCTCCAAAACCCCACAGCAGAGAGTCCTTATACTGAACAACGTATGCCCAGGCTTCCCCAGGTAACTTCTCTACCATGAACAGTTTCCAGCTTTTATCGTATTTTGAGAGATCTAACTTCCATTCTTCCCCAAAGAGATGATTTCAAATAGTTCTTACATAGACAAGTTTTCCTCATTTTTCACTATTCGCTTTTCTTTCTTGAGTTTGGACTTTGCCTAACTTGGAATTTGGAGATCATCATTTCTCAACCAGATTTCAAAGCCCAGGTAGGAGAGCACACTCTCATTCAGTTCATTCATTCATTCAAAAATGAAAGCACATACACTCTTTTAGGTCTTCAAATGCTGTTTGAGTAGCATGCTGTCCATAGAGAATACTCTGGCCCTCTAGTCTGAGAAGAAAACATAAGAAAAATTAGAAAATGGTTATCAAACTTTTTTGCCTATAACCATTTCAACTGGGCAAAATAACCTGCAAACTGAGTAGTCTATCTGCATATTCGATCCTTGCATTGTGGACCAGGAACTAGAGAATAAAGTCCCCTGCAGTGCACAATGGAAGAAGCCACTCCTGGGGCAGCCCTGAAATATCACATATTAAAGTAACTACAGACCAGGGTCTGAATCCAGAAGGTTAATCTAGGACAGAATTGAGAGCCAATAGATATTGAAATAAACATTCTGGATACTTTAAATCTAAAGGATCAGCACAAGAGGAGAGCAGCGACTGACAATCCACCAATCCCAGTGCAAGGCCAGGGTTCACAGTGAGACACAGCACGTGGTGGTACCTGAGAAAAGTTAAGCATAAAACACTTCTCTCCTTCAGATGCTAATTCTACACAAATCTGGGAAGCACTCAGTCTCAAGGAGACTCCCTTTCTTACTTCCGCTCCACCAAGCCCACTGCCTCCCTTTTCGGGAGTCTATCTTCCCTTGAATCCAGGCTTTGCTCAACTCCATCATCCCAGGGAGACCTCACTAGGAAGAAGCCGGGCCTTCCTGCCCTCCCTCTTCAGATTGACTTCCCACAACCTAGTTTAGTTAGGGGACCCAGTGATATAGCGCCTTGGCTTTCCACCCCCCAGCCCTCTTCCACGCTCCCTTCCCTCCTCCTGTCGCCACAGTCGTGATTTCTATTTCCTTGATTCCTCACTCTGATCTTCTCCATCCTCCCCACCCCATCCAGCCATGCTTCACTTCTTGCTCATGAGCACTTGTTTTCCCTCACCCCGGTCCAGTGTCCCCCTCAGGAGTTTTCTGTACCCTCGGGCCACAACCGAGTCTGCAGACCTCTCTCCAAATCTATTAAGCTCTACTAAGCCCCAAATGACCCCTCCAAGCGTCTTCTCCACCGTTAGTCGTCCCTATGGCAGCCTCCCCCCAGCCCGCCCCCGCCCCCCTACCCCCCCCCGCCCAGCCGCCCGGTCCTCCCTCAGCTGTCTCCCTCACCCCGTGACTCACCCGCATGCGAACCTCATAGGTGGTGAAGCGCGCGCGGCCCACGCCCACCGTCTGTGGATTAAAGATGTCGATCTCCAGGAAGTTACTTGGCGGCCCATAAGCGTCGGTCAGGTCCTGCGGCTTCGAGTTAAGGCGCCGAGTGTCAGCTACCGCCGTGTCCGACATCTTTCCGAAGGAGAGACTGGGACCAGGGAAGGGGGGTGGGGGACAGAGGCCGGAGGGAGGAGCGCGCACGGCCCCTCCCGCTTGCAAAGTAACCAGCCAACCCACAGACAGCGGCGCCGCGCACGCGCGCCCACGCACGCACGCACGCACGCACGCGCACGTTGCCCCGGACCAGGGCCCGGCGCCCTGAATTGCAGCCCAGTTGGCGGTTGTGTGTCCTGTGCAGAGGACGCGTCATTCAGTCTTCCGGGCGGTGTTTGTAGCCGCCCCGGAACCTGCATCTCTAGTACGCACCACCCAATGTCCTGGGACGCCCTCCAGGCGGTATCCGCCCATCGCTGCTCCTCAACCCAAGAAACGGTCTTGTACCGGGTCTCAATCAGCAGTGGGCACTGCCCCGCAAAGTAGGATCTTACAGTGATAGGCCACAGCCCTGTGACCTGAATAAGTCAGAGTTCTGCGCGAAAATAGGAGGAGGGTGGTCTCTGGAGAGTGGGGTTCCAACAAGAGTACCAAAAACCTAGAACGCAGCCCCGCCGCTTGTGCCCCTGATAGTTTCAATTCATTCTACACGCAGTTGAGCGCTCGCTGAGCGTTATCTACGGTGCCAGGAAAGCAGTCAGGATGGGATAAACAAAGATGATTTCTCATTCTCACCTTTCAGGAAAATATGGGCATATCTTCATCTTCCACTTGTTGCCACATAAAAGCTAACTCCAGGTGTACTCAAATAATACATTTCTCAACAAATTGGAGGCATTTATTTCATACCTTCTATCGCTACTCTGCAGAGGTCCATAGTTGGCACTGCTCTGAGGTTGCTTGCAGCCCACAATGGAGACAGAATACGAGTCTACATGAAAATATCTATAGAAATATGTGTTGGGGCCGGCCCGGTGGCGCAGCAGTTAACTTCGCACGTTCCGCTTCTCGGCGGCCCAGGGTTCGCCGGTTCGGATCCTGGGTGTGGACATGGCACTGCTTGGCAAGCCATGCTGTGGTAGGCGTCCCACATAGAAAGTAGAGGAAGATGGGCACGATGTTAGCTCAGGGCCAGGCTTCCTCAGCAAAAAGAGGAGGACTGGCAGTAGTTAGCTCAGGGCTAATCTTCCTCAAAAAAAAAAAAAGAAATATGTGTTAATATTTGTATGACTAATTTACACATGGCCCATTTGAAGGGGTAGTGCCCCACATTAAGGGTGGTGATTTTAGGTCATCTTTTCTCCTTTCCGCACCTGCCCTCATCTGCAAAAAAAATTTCCCATGTCACTGATGCCTGAAATTCCTTCCACAGAGCACAAGGCCCTATAATTTCACAATTCAGTTATTTAATTCAATTTAACAGATATCTACTAAGCAACCACTTATGTGCCAGGCACTATGCTAAACACTAAAGACCTAGAGTTGAGTAAGAAACTTCCTGCCCTCAAGGGGTTAACATTCTAGAAAGGGAGACAAGTAAATTAAACTAATACAATGTGACAAATACAAAATAAGCGAATGTTCAAAGCAGCACATAGGACATGAATAATTGGAGGAATTAGGGAAGGCTTCCTGGAGGAGGAAACATCTGAGTTTGACAGACATGAAAAGACATAAGGAACAAATAGGAGTGGAAATGGGGAAAGGTAATTTCTTGCAGAGGGAATAGCATAGCAAAGTCATTCTGATAAGAAACAGCATGATATTTTTAGGCAATTATCACCCATTCAGATTGTGTAATGGAAATGCTTAGAGAGGTAGGCTGGCCGGGGATGGGCAGCTGAGGGTGATCCTTCTATATTAAGCAAAGGGTCTCTGGCTTTATGATGTAGGCGATAGGGAGGCACTGAAGGACCTTCAACAGGAAAAAGACATGATCAGATTTGTGTTTTAAAAGGATTATTTTGCAGGCAACATAGAAGACGTGTTTGAGTTGAATATGACGAATTATAAGAGTATCAACAATAAAACTTAGAATCTGGTCGTGATGGTGGGAATGGAGAAAAGGGAGGAGATAGGACTGAGACTGAGGAAATAAATAGATAGGACTTGTATGTGATTAGATATGGTGGTAGTACAGTACTTAAGCATGTGAGCTATGAACTTAAGCTGCCTGGGTCAAAATCCCTGCTTCCTAGTTGTATAACCTTGAGCAAGTTATCCAAACAGTTTTCCTCATCTGGAAAATGGAAATGATAAGACTAAAAGCTACCTCTGGGGCTTTTGTGAGAATTAAATAAAATACATGCAAACAGGAAGTGTTCAGTAACTATTGGCTATTATTACTATTTGAGGGGAGAGGGAGGAAATTGAAAATGACTCCTGGGTTTCTGATTTATGTAACTAGGTGGATCCTGGTACCACCAATCAAAATTGGAATTACAGAAAGAAGAGTAAGTTTGGGAGGGAAGACAATGAGTTCAATTTAGATAAATCTGGGGTGTCTGGGAGGAGATGTCCAGCAGGCAGCTGAAGTACTGGCCTGGAGCTCAAGGGTGTGATCAGGGTAAGAGACAGAGATTTGAGAGTCATCAGCATACAGTGTAGAAAGAAAAACGTGAAGAGCAAGGACAGAAGATTTAAAACTTGGTGAAGGCATGCAGTGTTGATGAGAGTGTAAATCCATACAATCGTTCTGGGAGGCAAACTGGTAGCATGTATTAAAAAAACATTTGACCTCAAGAAACTTGTAATACTGCTTGTCTCTGGAGAGCAGAACTGGAGAGCAGGAGTCAGGGATGGCAGGGAGAGCTGTTTTTCATTTTCATTTCATTTATGTTTAAGTATTTTTGTATTTTTAAAAAAATTTTAAATGTTATTTACCAAAAGTTTTGACTCAAAAATTTCACTTCCAATAATTTATCCTGAGAAAATAATCAGATAATCACATAAAGATACCAGTATACAGATCTTGTCTTTAAGAGCAAATAATTGTTCATGTTATGCAATGGAATATTTTTGTAGCCATTTTTTTCTAATTGGTGAATTTGTTCATATGACAAGTCTTACAAAGGAGTAGTGGGTTCTATTTTTTACAGACTTTGTATCTCAGTCACTTCCATCATAAAACTTAGTCTCTTGTGTAAATGGCCAAATTCAGGGTTCTCCTAAGTATCCATTTAAAATAACATTCTAGGGGCCGGCCCAGTGGCTCAGCAGTTAAGTTTGCACGTTCCGCTTCTTGGCGGCCCAGGGTTCGCCGGTTCGGATCCCGGGTGCGGACATGGCTACCGCTTGGCAAGCCATGCTGTGGTAGGCGTCCCACATGGAAAGTAGAGGAAGATAGGCATGGATGTTAGCTCAGGGCCAGGCTTCCTCAGCACAAAGAGGAGGGCTGGCAGTAGTTAGCTCAGAGCTAATCTTCCTCAAAAAATAAAAAATAAAATAACGTTCTATACTCGTTGATATGGAATGATGCCCACAAAAAAAGTGAAAAAAGCTGGTAAAAAATATTGTAATATGATACCATTTGTATTACTGTATATGATTTATATATATAATAATTTTTAAAGACTGGAAGGATATAAATTAAAATGTTAGCAGTGGTTACCTGTGTGTGGTGGGGTTTCAGTTGGATTTTATGTTTTTATTTATAATTTTCTAAAGGGCCTCATTTTTAAACAATGAACATATATGGTTTTTTTAATGAGAAAAAAACCCACTATTTCCATTTTGGAAAAAAATTAAAGGGCAGGCACAGGAAGAGAAGCTTGTGAAGGAGACCAGGGAGGAGTGGTCAGAGAGGTAGAAAGAGAACCAGGAGACAATAGTAATCTGAAGGGGGGATAAAAAATGTTTCCAGAAGGAGCAAGGAGGTGGTTCACAGTGTTTGAAACAGTAGAACCGTTCAATAAGATAAGGCCTGAGAGAAGTCCACTCGATTTGCCCATTACCTCCGTGAGAGCAGTAGAGGCCTGGAGATGGAACCCAGACTGCAGTGGATTGAGAATTAAATCAGAGGCGGAGAAGTGAAAACATTTAGTAGAGATTATTCTTTCGAGAAGCTTGCCTAAGAAAGGAATGTGGTAGCTAGAGGGCAATGCTTTGTCAAAGAAGGATTTGTTTGTTTGTTTTTTAGAGAGAAGAGACTTGAATATGTTTAACAGCTCGGGGAGCGGGGGAAGGATTTCATAGAAAGTGAGAAGTTGAATATACAGGTAAGTAAAAGAATAAGGCTTAAAAATCAAATAGCCCTAGGAGAATTGTGAGAGTTAAATTCACAATGAGGCATAAATATACGGTCTTTTTTTAAAGAGAAAGATTTGACAGGGCAGAGAGAGAAGAGTAGATGGTACCGGGCTAATTAAATCCTTTGCAGTAATAACATGCTAACAGCTGTTACCAGCTGGCTTAGACACACACACATACACACACGCCCCGCTTTTTGCTTTTCATGAAAGGCACAGAGCTTCACAGTTACCAAGTGATGTTGGGAAAGGCACAGTTATCCTCTGTACCTCAATTATCACACCAAAGGGGGAAAAAAAAAGAATAGCTGAGTCAAATCTCTTGGTAAACAGGTGACATCAGAACTCGATGTAGCAATGCTCATTTTTCTCTCTATCAGGTTTCCTTGAGCACGTTCATTCTTTGCCAAAACAAGTCCAGAGTGGGGAAAAAATGAGAGATAGAGATTTAGGATCTTTAAATTGGAAGGAATCTCATTAGTTCATCCTCCTGCCTACAGGCAATACTGTACCTTAATCAAACAGACACCTATCCATCTTCCTGCCCTTAAATTTTTCCAAAAGGAGATTGCACAATCTCCAACTCAGTGTTAGGCAACCAAACTGACAAGAACTTCTTTCTACTTTCTATTCAGACTGTCCCAAGAAAATGGCAAATCAAAAGCCCCTACAATTTGGAGTGTTGGCGTTCTTGGGAGCAGGGGTCTGGAACTGAAGGGAGGGAGTGGGGCGGGGGGTGTCTGAGTGTAAAAGACGTAGTGCAGTGAGGGAAACCAGAGAGCAGTGCTCAGGACGGCCAGGCTATACTCCAGGGAACATGGATCCAGAGGTTAGCTGCCTCTGCAGCCCCACTCTCTTTCCACACACAGCCAGCCAGCTGCCTACTACCATTAGTGACTTCTCCCCTTTCTGAAGTTCATTTAACCATAATTTCACCTGGCGCCTCCCTAGGGATAGTCTCTACTTTAAACTCAATCCATTCTGAAACTTGTCAGCTCTCTCCCTATGTTGATGAAGTTGTTCATTAAATACTCAACTTGTCTACTTAAGTCAGTGATTGTATTTATTTTACTAAAGTATTTCTGGATCGCCTAGGGGTGAAGACAATCTGACAAAAAGTGGCGTGGCCTAAGTTTCTGAGTGTCTATGCATGTTTATCAGGGGTTGCTAAAGACCTAACCCTTTAGCTGACCAGAGTGTGGCCTCTAGCTTCCATACAGGTATTCATTAATTATATAATGAATTACCAAGCAACAATAAGACCTGGAAAGATAATAATGTTGCAGTTAGCCAGCCTTTTCCCGCAAAAAAAGCTAACATTTATCGAACACTCACTATGTGCCAGGCACTCTTTTAAGCACTTTATATATTTTAACTCAATTAATCCTCAAAACAATCCTACCACATAGGTGCTATTTTTATATCTGCGTTTTACTGATGAGGCACAGCCAGATTAAGCAATGTGCCCCAAATCACACAGCTAATAAGTGGTAAAGCCAGGATTTGAACCCAGACAGTCTGGTTTAGGAGCCCAGGTTTTTAACCTGCCTCTCAATGAAGATTCTTTTAGCCCTGTACGTCACCATAAAGGGAGTAAAATGGAAAAAATATATATATTAAAAAAAGAAAAAAGAGAGAAAGACTGAAAAACAGTGCATTTGGTGGGAAGGGATAGAATGTCACTAACGACTGCTCAGTAACATTCTGGTGTAAGCTGCCTACTCCTGCCTAGACGTTGTTCTTCATCTGTTTTGTCTTTAGCCTGAAACTTTTTATGTTGAATTCCATCTTCTTAATAACTATTAGAAGTTCAAGCCCATTTAATTTCTGCCTATCCTTCAAAGCCCAGTGCAGGTCCCACCTCCTCCAAAAAGCCTCCATGTCCATCCAGTCTACAGTAATCTGTACTTTTAAAAATTTTACAGACTTGTCTGTAACGTTCATTTGGCTCTGACTTGCATTCTCTATTAGCTTTGTGTGCATTTATGTCTCATCTTACCAACCATACTGTAAACTCTCCAAGGGAAGAGACTAAGATTTTTCTTTCTCTTGCATCTTGTATCCACCATAATGCCTAGCACGGTGTATTGCAAAAATAGGCACTGAGTAAATATTTGTTGGTTGACTGATTGATTGAAAAAGGTCAGAAACTGCATCAAATGTTGGTTAATTCCCACATCATTTAGTGAAGAACTATGCACTCAATGTGTACTCAATAAACATTAATAATGATTACAAAATCATTCAAAAAGTCTTTATGGAGTTTCCACAGTGTGTAGAGAATGATGCTGCGGGGATAGAAATGAAATTGAAGACACAGCTTCTACCTTTGAAGAGCTTAGCTTAGTCTTCTCTCACTACTTCAATGCACACTGTCTCCTTTCTCTGAATTCCTGCTGCATTTGAAGTCAGGACTAGTTATCACTCACTTGTTGTCTCCCTCAATTAGATCGTGAGCTCCTGGAAGGAAATGGATAGCACTGTGCTGGGAACATAATAGAATCACAGAATTGGAAGTGACTTTCGAGCTTTCCTTATTGTCAAACTTCCCACCCGGTGCAAGAATCCCTTTTGCAACAGCCCTGTTCCAGCTCTTATTTAATTATATGCTTCCAGAATCAGGAATTAACCGAAATAGGAAATGCAGGAAGAAGAGTAGGTTCACGGGCTAGATGAGTTGGATTTTGACTACGTGCAGTTAAATGTGATTCCAGACAACCAGATGGAGACAAACAGCTGAAATTCAAGTCTCAATATCAGGAGAGAGGTCAGGGCAGAAGATAGAGTCTTGGAATCTTGGGCATTGTTGTGATAGTTGAAACACTAAGATTGAGTAAGACTGCCAAGGACAAAGTCTCTGAAAATTCTTCTACTTAGAAAACGAGAGGAGAAATCAGTGAGGTGGGAGAACTGGAAGACAAAGGAGAGAGTTTTAAGGAGAGGTTGGTCACCAGAGTCAATGAGGGATAGAGCAATGAAGTTAGAGAGGATAAGACTGAGAAAAAGTTATTTCATCTGGTGATTAAGAAGCCAGACCTTTGATGACCTTGAAGAGAGCAGTCTCAGTGAAGTAGGGTCTATTTTTACTTACTCTCGTTACCCCTAATGCCTAGCACAATGTCTGGCTCAATACATATTTGTTGAATAACTGAATAAACGGATGAATGAATTGTAGTTCCTGCCCAAAACAAGAGGTGATGGGAAAAAGTAAACAAGTTAGCCTTTTTTTCCCCTCTGAGGCAAGAGGGGAATATAGGTGATAAGATAGAGAAATGCCAAGGTGAAAAAGAAAGAAGTTGAGGGCTATGATTTTCCCCCCCAAAATATGAAGTAAGCTCATCTGAGAATCTCTCACAGGTTCCATTCTCTCTCAATAGATAAGAACTATAAACTCTGGACAAAATACACACACACACACACACACACACACACACACACACACACACATCCCTACCTGAAAGCTCCAGAGAGTGAAGAATAGCAGGCATATATTGGAGGGAGGTTGGAACTTGGAATAAGGGAACAGCATGGGGCAAGTTTCTCATTTTTATGGCTTTATTATGAGGGCAGGCTGCAGTCACCAGTCAGACCATTAAAACCATATTAGGAAACCCTCATATGTCTAGCCTGAAGAACCAGAGGACAGGGGGCCTGTGGCAACCATAGTCTCTAGAAAGTGAGGGGATAGCTCAGAAAAAGATTCTGAGAAAAGGAACCCAAAATTATCTGTATAAATTCTTCCCAGGTCTTCTCTTGAGCCACACATGCATAAGGCAAACTCAAAGCAGTTCTCGTCTAAGACTAAAAGGATGGAACTGAGATTTGAGCTGCCACCCATTGCAGACAAGGCAGAGTTTTCAGTTGGAATCTAACCATGTTAATCGCTTGCTGAAACAAATACATCCACACTCTTCAGAGGAATACAACAGAATCTGGAGTCTCCACAAGATAGCATTCACAATGCCCAGGAAACCCTCTAAAATTACTCAATATATGAAGAATCAGGAAAATGTGACCCATTCTCAAGGGAAAAGACAACTAGACAACTAATGGAGGCCAACCCTGACATGATGATGCTTGATGAGGAGAGAAAAATACCCTGATAATGAATGAAAAGATAGGAAACTTCAGCAGAGAAATATAAAATAAAAAAAGAACTCAATGGAAATTCTAGAACTGAAAAACACAATATCTGAAATAAAAATAAATAACTAGATGGACTCAATATCAGAATGAAATAACAGAGGAAGGAGTTGGTGAACTTGAAGATATAATAATAAAAAGCATCCAATCTGAAGAAGAGAGAGAGGGGGTTGAAAAAAATGAACAGAGCCTCATAGACCTGTGGGACAATATCATAGGTCAAAAATAAGTGTGATTACAGTTCCTGAAGGAGGGGAAGGAGAGAATGGGGTCAGAAACATTATCGAAAGAAATAGCGGTTGAACACGTTCCAAATTTGGTGAAAGACATACATTTACACATTCAAGCTCAGCAAAGCCCAAACAGGATAAATACAGAGAAACTGTACCTATGCGTATTCTAGTCGAACTGCTGAGAACCAAAGACCGAGAGAAAATCTTGAAAGCAGCAAGAGAACAACAACACAGTACATATAATGATTCAAATAACAGTCAACTTCTCCTCAGAAACTATGGCTGCTAGAAAACAGTAGAAAAACATCTTTAAATTGCTAGGGAAAAAATCATTGTCAACCCAGAATTCTATGTTCAGTAAAAATATTCTTCAAGAATGAAGGTGGGGCCGGCCTGGTTGCATAGTGGTTAAGTTCGCTTGCTCCGCTTTGACGGCCCCGGGTTTGCAGATTCAGATCCTGGGCATGGACCTACACACCATTCATAAAGCCATGCTGTGGCAGCATCCCATTTACAAACTAGAGGAAGAATGGCACGGATGTTAGCTCAGGGCTAATCTTCCTCACCAAAACAACAACAACAACAACAAATGTATATGTGCATATGTATAAGAATGAAGGCAAAATAAAGACATCATCAGATAAAAGAGAGTCTCTCTCATGCTTATAAACCTTTATTCCTGCTGTTCCCTCTGTCTGGAACACACAGTCTCTCCCCTAGTCTCCTCCACATCTTCAGCTTGCTAATTCCTACTCATCCTTCACATCTAAGCTTAGATATCACTTCCTCCAGGAAACCTTCCTGGTCCCCCAAGTCCAAGTTAGATGTCCTTCTTTTATATACCTATAACCCCCCATATTTCCCCAATCTTAGTATTTATCATGCTGTATGTGATTGCTTGTTTGATTGCCTATGAATCCCACTAGACGATATGCTTCATGAGGGCAAGCACTTTGTTTTTCTTATTGGTATCTTTAAAGTCCCTGGCACGTAATAGGCACTCCATTAATATTTATTGAATAAAGGAAAGAATGTCTGATTCCAAAGTATTTTTTCTTTCTACTACACCAGGCTGCCATCACGGAGAGGGAGGTCCTGACACTACTGTAAGATTCACTACTATTGTACTCTCTCAACTTTTTGGAGAAATCTACTGTTCTCTGAAAAACTGCAGCCTTCATTGAACTACTATTTTCCTGTTTTCCTATTTTCCTATTTTTTCCTATTACATGGCAATTACTGTTTTGGGAAAATCTATTTGTGCTTAACATAGATCCTTGGCAATCAATGCTTGTGAAAATCCTCATTTTAATACTACTTCAAGTTAGTGGCTAGCAATATGGAAATGATTATCTATGGTACATCCAACTGATAGAATAATACGCAGGAACTAAAGTTCTATTTATGAACCTGTGTAATCATTTGAAAACATCTTTATATGTTAAGTGGGGGAAAAAACCCAAATACAAAATTATACATATAGTGTGGTTACAACAGTGTTTTCTTTTAATTTATGTAGAAGGAAAAAATAATACTGGAAAGAAATATAGCAAAATATTAACTGTAGTTTTCATTGGGTGATGGAACTATAAGTACTTAAAAATTTTTTTTCTGTATTTTATAATTTTTCTTTAATAAACATGCATTACTTCTATAGTGTCTGGGGGGTGACTTTCTTTTTTTTTAAGTTTAAAATAGAAAGTCTCAGGGCAGGTAGAAGTCCCCTGGTATACCAGACCACGATCACAAGTAAAACAGGACTGTGTTTAAGGCTCCTTTCTCTTTAACTTATATCTTAATGGCCTGATGCCACTTAGAGATTAGCTGAGTGCATGACCTTGTTGAAGGATGCTGTAAGTCTGGCCTCGGGAAAAGAAGAAAGGGGATCAGCAATGGAAACTGCCAGAGGCAGAAGGAGAAAGAGACTAAGCAAAGAGATCAGAGAACATAAACATAAAAGAGCAGGAAACAGGAGGGGGGAGGGAAAGACAAGAGGATAGGTATACTTTCATACGTTGGCGCCCCTATGAAAAAGAGGAGCTAGTCATGGATTTTTGTAACAGGCATAGCTAGCATATTTTTCATGTTATTTTATCACTGTCTGTATTAAGACTGTATTTGTGCCTCGTGCCTCACTATTCCTCCCAGGGGCAGGCTGTGTACTTCTTCAGCCCACATGTGCTGTCATATCTGCCTGCTGCTGCCAGGGAAGATCAACTGGACATTAGATCTGGACATTCTGGAGCCTGCTCTGGGAACAAATTGCATAACCACATGCCTATCTATGTGAGCTATAGATTTAGCAGGGTATATGGGACAGTCAGGAACCTTCTGGGTGATAAAGGAGATCTGGATGGGGATTCAGTGTCTCTCAGAGGCATTTATGGAAATCAAAAAAGTACATCAGTTCTTTCTGGGTCTAAATCCCATTTACGACATGCAACTTGACTAACTGAACAATGCTGGCTCGCAGCCAAGACCGTTTTGCAAGATGTTTATACCATTCTGTTGACTTTGTGTACTACTTCTGTCATCCTTGAAGCTTTTACTGGACTAGTGGGATGACTGATGGGGGATTTTAGTTTATTAAACGTCAAGTGAGGGTGTTGGGATTAGAAATGAATTTCTACATGGTTTGGTTTGAGTATAGTCATTTCCCAGAAAGACAGGCTTTCTAGCAACCTTGTCTTTAACCCGTCTGGAAACCAGGAACAAGGAGAATTAACCTTAAAAGAAGAACATATAAAAAGACCAATACCAGATCTTCGCATCATCCATTGACCTTTAGAGGGTGGACACAATTGTCTCAGAGCTCCTGATGATCTAATTTGTAGCCTAAAAGAGCGTGGCTTCCATTACCCTATGTTAGAGTCTTGCACTATCCAATACAGTAGCCACTAGCTACATGCGACCAAATTTAAATTAATTTAAATTAAATTAAACTAAAACTTCAGCTCCTCAGTTGCCTGGCCACATTTTAAATGCTCAATAGGCATGTGTGGCTAGTGGCTGCCGTATTGGACAGTACAGATATAGGACATTTCCATCATAACAGAAAGTTCCATTGGGCAGCACTGTGAATCCAGACTCATGGGATGGTGATTTGGGGACCAGGGATCTCTGCGTCTGTGTGTAAAGTAACATTTTTTTCTTACTTCAGGCTGTCTCTCTGCATTAATGTGCTCAGAGTGACACCAGGGAAATTGACATAGTTTAGCAGACTTATTAACCCTCTTGCCACATACACACACAAAAAGATACGAATTCTGCTTTAGGGAATGGCTAAATGAAATGTGGCATATTCGTTAAATGGAATACAATACAGCAGTTAAAGGGAATGAACTAGCTGTTTCAATAAGGATAGATCTCAAAAGCATTTTTATGTGAAAAAAGCCAGTTGCTGAATATAATCATTTATTGTACATATTTTTCCTATGTAAGAGTATTTTTTTAAAAAAGTCTGGAAGGATACATATCAAGCTCATGACAGTGGTAACTTCAGGGAGGCGGGCAAAGGTGAGTGGGATAAGGGACCAAATGGACTTTTAGCTTTTTCTGTAATGTTCTAAATTTTCAAAGGAAAATATACGCATGTATTACTGTGTAATTACAATGATTAACACAGAACACAAATTTATATGTATAATATGAATATAAATATGTAAAAACATGGTGGTGAAAAAAATAAGAGAAGTACAAAAAAACCTTAGTGATAGTTGCGTTAAGAGGATGGGATTGTGGGTAATTATTTTCTCCTATTTCTCTATTTTTTAAATTTTTTTGTTTTGTGGCTGTAATGTTAAATTTTAAAATAATAAATGAGTCTGCCTTTATGCTGCTGACATAGTATTATCACACATTAGGTGCAGTTCATAAGAGGTAAATGGCTCTGGTATATAATTAGTACCAGAAATAATAGCTCAACATCATTTACGTAAAAAATTTTAATTGTCCTTGGTGACAGTCTCCAAAATTCAACTGGTCAATATAAAATCCCCTTCTGCAGCTAATTCATATTGGCAGGCACACTGGGAGCCTACAGTTCCTAAAACCAGAGGTTCCATTGGATTATTTATGAGACTTCCCTTCTTATGCCAGGCCACCTGACTGGTTATGGGCTTTGAAAACTGTTCAGATCAAAAATCCCTCCTTTGTGGTGTGGAACTCAGATCCAAAAGCTGCTTCCTAAGAAAAATCTGGCTTCACCTGCACCCTACCTTCATCGGGATGTGAGGTAGACATCCACGCAGGCAACAACACTGGTCAGGCTTCTCAACTTTCAAGCCAGAATGTTAACCCTGTCACCCGACCACCTGTTCGTCTGTCTTCCAAAACATATGGATCCTGCCTCAGTCAACAACAGAGCATACCAACACTTCTGGCCTTCATCAGAGAATAAGTGTAGTCAGCCTCTGAGGTCCTGTCAAAAGCCTGGCTATGAGAAGAGATATTTATGGAATATATTGTAAGGGACATTCTATCCATCCACTCCTTTAGGTGGCATTTTAAGTTGTGTCCTCAGATCAAGTTAGAGCACCAGAAGGTTACATGCCTGAACCGTATCAGCTCAGCCCCTGCAGAAATGCTTTAATGTTACACCCTTGGCTTTTAGCCAGGGTAGTTACAAGAAAGTAATATGAAAATCTCTTCTATGTGCGTTATGAAATTTACTGAGGACATTGTCCCTTATGTTAATCCCACATGAAAAATTTCTTACGGAATTTAGTGCCAGTAATGGGCCATTCTGTAGCTGCTAAAAATTATAATTCCTGAAGACTAAATATGAAACGTGTTTATGATATGTTCATTAAAAAAACAGAACACAAAATGGTATATAGACCCTAATTGCAGCCATGTAAAATTATTTCTGTCTGTGGACAAGGACTGAAAGTGGGTAGGCAAAGATGAAAACTGTATGAGGGCAAGGGGATTATAAATGTTTTGTTTTTTCAAAAATTTTTGTTTGCTGTAGCCCTGTCTTTTCAATCAGGGGAGAAAAGAATTTAGTGACAGGAAAATCTCTCTCTCTCTTGAGGAACTGCTATGTGTCGTGCCTTCTGATAACAAGAATTTCATATTTTACTGTGTTCCGCCTTTTCCCTGGCTGCCCCCAAAGGTGAATTTAATGTTCAGTCATCGCACATTAGTTCCCTCTTCCTTTCCATGGTCTGATGTTCTATTTCTATAATCTTATGACATTTGTACTCTTATTTTGGTAAAGTGCTTCAAATCCTGTATAGAAAGAGGCAAAATATAATGAATTTTTCCCAATTTAAAAGTTATACACAGTCATAGTAAACTGGAAAAATATAAGAAAGTAAAAAGAAAAAAGATAACCACTGTTAACACTTTTTGGCATTTTTCCCTATCTTTTCTCAATGTATTTTAAACAAAATTATGAGCATATAAAGTATTGCATCCTGCTGTTTTCATGTAACTTTAAAATATAAGCATGTTTTCGTGTATTGGACACTCCTTGGTGAATAACTTTAGTAAATACCATGCAAGTAGGACTTTCAAAGGTTGGAACCATAGAGGCTTACAGGAAGGGTTACAGAGGAAGCTCAAAGGTCAGTTCAGGCGAGCCCCAAACCTGAGAGAGGAAGCTTTGCGGACCTTATTCCTACAGGGGGCCAGGACCAAATTTGTGTGGGTATGAAGTGAAAGCTCAGGGTAGCCTAAGGCCAAAAGAGCAATCTAGGGTCTTGTACCCAGATTGAAGATCACAGGAAACAGGATTTTCGAGCTAGGAAAACTTTAGAGATCATCTAATACAACACTCTCATTTTACAAAGCCAGAAGAGGTGAACTGACTTGTGTAGGCTCTGGAGTCAGACTGCCTGGATTTGGACCTCTGCTCTACCACTTAGCAACTCCAGACCTTAAGTGGGTCCCTTTACCCTCTGTAAGTCTCATTTTCCTCTGTGAAACGAAAATAGCAATAGCATTTAACTTAACATGCTTATTGTGTGGATTAAATCAGATAATCCATGCAAAGCTCTTAGCACAGTGCCTAACACATAATAAAAATTCATAAATGTTACTTATTAATGTTCGTGTAATTATTATCATTATTCAACTATTTAGTGACAGGGCTATTACAAGGACTCAGATCTCCTGCCTCAATCTATCACTCTTTTCACTACATCGGACTGACTTTTAGGGTCCAGAAAGGACTGAAAGCTGCCTTGAACTCAGCAGTGGTGCTAACTCAAATCTACTTGGGGCTAAACCTGAGGACTTTAGTCTGGGGTGCACTTTATGTAAAAGCACCTAGTCTGGTGTCTGGAAAATAGCAGGCTCTTACGAAATGTTCCTCAACTGATAAGATTTTTTAAAACAACAGCAGGGTTGGGAGGGTGATACTGGCCTCTAAGGGAAGGACCAAAAATCTTTCACAGAAAAACAGAAGGCAGGACTTACAGAAGAGGGCTACCAAAAGTATGTACATTCCATACACATCTGCGAAGACCAAGGACAAGTAGAGGTGGTGCTTTCTGAGACTCCTTGAACTTTCTCGATGTTATTTTTGTTAACCCCTGCATCTTTCCCTGTAGTCACTAGCAAAAATCCTATACAAACCCCAGGTGGGGGTTGTGTGTTCTTCCAGAGCTGAGCAGGCTGAGAAAGAAGTGGGGAAATGTCTATCTCGATTCAAATTAATAAAGCCGGTTTGGCAGCAGGCTTGGGGGGTGGCACCCAGGTAGAAGAGTGGGTGGTGGCAGTGAAAGAGGCAAGAGAGCCAAACCCCTATGACCTTCAAGAGGAAAAAAACAAGTCGTGAATGGGGAGCCAGTTGAGACCACAAACTCAGAGGTTGCAACTGGGGAAAAAAGCCTGTGCCCACCCCCCACCCTGCAATATCTGTTCATAATTTATGACTACAGTGGCTTTCTGGGGGCCTCCTATTAGTCCTCTTTCCTGACCAGTGTCTCTTCCATTTTCCAAAGCCACCTTGCTAACTCTGTCTCTTGACTAATGGATATTCCAGCACTCCCACAGTAATAAGGGGGAGACAATATGCCCTCATGAAATGAAAAGCCATGTAACCATAAGCACAAAATTAAAGAATACAAACTGAGCTCGTAGAGGTTCAGGAGATGCAAAGTAGGCAAGCGATCTGTCAGGTTGGGCTGGTTGGGGGAAGTTTCCAAGAGCACGTAAGTTTTGAGCTTTGAATTGGAAATTTAAGGAGGTGATGGACATGAGTTGGTGGAGAGGTGGACCTTTTCAAAGAAATGCACAAAGGGAGACAATGCAAGATATAACTCAAGCCAGGACAGGTGCCTGCCCCACCCTGCCATTTCTCTGCCTCGGCAGCTCTGCATGATCTGCCACCACACCTGTTTCAGTTAGAAGAGAGCTCCTTGTGACCTAGTGCCCACCAGGCTCTCTCCTCTACCCAATTCCCCACTTGTGCAGCACTTACCAAGTACTCCAGGCTGTGCTGCAGGAGGAAGAGGCGTATGCAGGAAATGTTTGCCAGGCAATGTGAGCAACTATGTCCCATCTCTCAAGTCTGGACATCAGGTAGGAATACATGGTCTTTTGTTTACTCTCTACACGACAGATGGAGGACAAATGTATGTTGGAGTAGAGGGAGGCAGGAGTATGTAGAACCAAGTTTATTCTGTTACCAGAAGCAGACTAACGTCACTTTGAAGGCCCGGTATGCTGCTGTCTCTGAAAAATCCCAGGCTGTATCGATATCCTTCCTGACAGGAGGAAGGTCTGGTCATCACAGAGCACATATCAAGCAACACTGCAAATGGTATAGCGCTGGGCACTATACAGACAAGTTAAACTATAGTCCCTACCCCTAGGAGCTTGCAGTCTAATGGGAAAATTGGGACATGGCCAGGCAGAAAACACACATGATACATTCATTAAAAAGTTGTCAAATGTACAAGTGCAATGTCATTTGATTCCTGAACCCATTCATTCGACCAGCATTTATTGAATGTCTACTATGTGACTCCAAGCCAGGGTCACAGAGATACACAAAACTTGTCTCTGCCCTCAAGGAGTTCACAGTTTAGTGGAAGAGACATACACGTAAACAGATAATGACAATACAACATGGTCTGTGCCGTGTCACATAAGCCTGCACAAAGTGGTTGGGAATGCAGAAAAGGGAGAACCAACTGCACTGAGGGAGACAGGAAAAGCTGAATAGGAGCCTTCCAGAATAAGAGACTTGGGGAGTGGACAATGAGAGGAAGGACATCCCAGGATATGGAGGGAAAGGCATAAAAGGGTACAGTATTTCCAGGAAATAGTGTGAAACTCTGACTGGTTGGAACTTAGTGTGCCCAGTGAAAGATGAAGCAGGAAGGGTGGGAAGTGACCTGAATCTGAGGAGACCTGTATGCCTTCCTAGGGAGTTTGAACTTTATCTCATAGGCAATGGGGAAAATCAAAGGCAGTTTTAAGCAGGGAAATTATATGATCACATACAAGTGATATGATCCCAGTTCTCCTGCCTCCTAGCTGTGTGACTTTGGGCAAGTCACTAAATCTCTGAGCATTAGCGTCTTCATCTATAAAATGGGGATAATAGTGGTACCTACCTCGCAGGGTTGATTTGAGGAGTAAATGAGCTAATGTATGTATAAAGCAATCAGCACAGCGCCTGGTCCATAATAAGAGCTCCATAAATTTTAGCTATTACTACCAGGCGTGTTTCTTAGAAAGGTAACTTTGTTGGCAGCAAGGAATATAAACTGCAGTGGGGAAAAGATTGATGGCAGGAGGTCCGATTAAGATGACATTGCAATTTAATCCAGTGATAAATAAGGTCTTGAACTGGTATTTGGATGCGGGAAGTTAGGGAGATGAAAAAGCGAAGAGTAAGTCGAGCTTGGAAGATTGGGTAGATGAGGACAACCATTAACCAAATTCAGAGAGAAGGCTAGCCAGAGGATAGGGGTGTGGGTGCAGGAACAGATAAATGAGTTCAGTTTGGGATCTGCTGAATGAAAAGTGAAGCCGCCTAGGATGGGAACCTGGAGAATATCAACATGCAGGGGGAGGCCAAAAGAGCCAGTGGAGAAAACCGGTCAGCGACCGCAGTGTCAGTGTGAACTGCGTAAGGGAGGTTTAGGGGGCTGAGGGACACACTATCATCAGCTAGCCATTTGTTTATGTTACACAAACACTCAACTCCCCAACATGCATACAGCCTATTTTCTAATCAGTTCTTTGCTTCTTGCTTCTCAGCTTTGTTTCTTGTAGAGACCACATTTTTTTCCCTTTTGCCCTCTCTTAACTGAAAGAGGGAAAGGTCTAGCATCTCTCAACAGGGGCGACCCCGAAATCACAAGTGAGGAGGTGGGAAGGGGGGAAGAAAGGAGGAAAATGATTTTTAAGAAAAGAAAAAGAGTTCGCGGCGACCTCTAATAATTAAAGTTCCACCTCCCTATATCCTGCCACGCCGCTCTCCTGCCGCCCTTATCGGGCTCCCGGCCGCGAAGTAGGACGGGAAACGTAGTCCTCAAGCCTGACCGGGTGGCACGACTGAAGAACTCGGTTTCCCAACTGGCTCTCCAGGCGCGTGCGCAGATGGCTGCCCCGGCGAGTGGTAAACAGAGACGTCAGGCGGGGGCTGCTGCTTGGAGCAAAACAAAAGGGAAACCCGGGGGGCGGGGGGGGGGGGGGGTACATAGGGGAATTGGTGCGGGAATAGGGGAGCCTGGGGCTGTGGGGACGTGGACCTTATCAAGAGTGGAGGGCAGGGAAGAGGCGGAGGGAGGGGGAGTCAGGGGAGGGGCAAGTGACGCGGGGGAGCGGGGCGTGGGGGAGTGGGGCGTGGGGGAGGGCAGTGATCCGGGTGGAGGAAATTTGGGAGGAGTGTCCGGGGGGCAGCAACTTAAAAGGGGGAGGGAACTGCGGCTAAAGAGACGTTCGGTGATGGGAGCGCAATGTATGAGGGGATACCGTGCCTCAGGTTTAAAGGAGCAGGAAGCTGAGTGAGAGGTTGGAGAAAAAGTGCCTTCGCTAGGCGGAGGTTACAGGTGGTGTCTCAGAAAGAGCTCTTGAGGCTGCAGGCTGTAGTCGAGAAGAGGATCAGAGAACTGTGGCAGGGACAGCTTGGGGGCTAGCGTCCTGGGGCGAGGGGGAAGTTCACGACTTTCTGAGGACTGGCAGGAATGTGCCTCCTGGCCCTTAGTGCTTCCCCCCTGGGGGGAGGCATCGTAAGGGACGGTGGCAGGCTCCTCTGAACGCTGAGCGGCCGAGGTCCAACTCCACGTATGGATCCAGGGAATGAGAATTCAGCCACAGAGGCTGCCGCGATCATAGACCTCGATCCCGACTTCAAACCCCAGAGCCGTCCCCGCTCCTGCACCTGGCCCCTTCCCCGACCAGAGCTTGCTACCCAGCCGTCCGAGCCGCCCGAGGTGGAGCCAGGTCTGGGAGAAAAGGTACACACGGAGGGGCGCTCAGAGCCGATCCTGTTGCCCTCCCGGCTCCCGGAGCCGGCAGGGGGCCCCCAGCCCGGGATCCTGGGGGCCGTAACAGGTCCTCGGAAGGGAGGCTCCCGCCGGAATGCCTGGGGAAATCAGTCATATGCAGAACTCATCAGCCAGGCCATTGAAAGCGCCCCAGAGAAGCGACTGACACTCGCCCAGATCTATGAGTGGATGGTCCGCACTGTGCCCTACTTCAAGGACAAGGGTGACAGCAACAGCTCAGCAGGATGGAAGGTAACTATGACCCCCTTACCTCCATCCCAATACCATCTGCCCCTGGGCCCCCTAGCCTCCTTACTTCTACTCTGGGGCCCTTTTTACACCCCCACCCCAGAGATCCACCTTCAGTCGTCAATTAGACAAACATTTGCTTAGGACATAGTATATGCCATGCTCAGTGCTTGATGCTGGAGGATCACAGATGAATAAGACACTGTCCTTGTCCTGGAGAAAATTGAATTCTCTGCTCACTGCTCAACACTCCCAGCACTTTGGCTTGGGCTGCCCCAAAACACTTATCCCCACAGAGAAGTCTTTATCCTATGTGCAGCAGGGACTGTGTGGATTCCCCACAGGAGCCTAGCCTGCCCTCCTCCTCTGCCTCTCACCCCAACACCTTTTCTCCCATTCCTGTGAGATTGCTTGGATTCCCCGCTTGCCTCCCAATACCTCAGGGTGGAGGTACTGTTCTAGATTACTGTTCCACCCAAGAAGAAGGAGTGGAGTGGCAAAAGGGAGGAAGAGTGATATTCGTGGGGTAAGGTAGCTGGTCCTATGCACTAAGAAAAAAAAAGGGCTGTGAGCTACTACCTGCCTCAGTTTACCCTATAATGCCAAGAAACTCTCCCTTGTAAGGGGCTATCCAAGTTTTGGGGGAAAGTTTTCCTTTACTCTTGGGGAATATTAGTCATGAGAAAAAGAGGTAGGGGTCTGACTTTAGAGCACAAGGTTGGGAGTTCCCTTGGCCTTCCATGAAGAAACTGTGAGGAAAGATCTCGCTAGAAGCTCTGAAAACTTGTCCTGAGAAATATGGGGCTCTAATCATGAAACTGGAGAGCTTCAATCCCTCTGGGTGTCCTGTATCCCCGTAGGTGGTGAGGTCAGCATACAAGGAAGTACAGAGGGTTGAGTGAGCAGAGGGTCTTCCTGTAGGGATACGAGATCCAGGGATCAGATCTGCAGGATCCCCAGGAGCTGGGCAGAACAGAAAACAGGACAGCTGACTGAGACCCTTGGCACTATTTCTGGGTAGACTGCCACGCCACAGTCTCAGCTCATAAAGAGCTCCCCTCCTTGGACCCAGCCTACACAGCTGTTTTTCTTTTCCCTTAGGTTCATTTTCCAGGATAGGAGAAATAATCATGAGTTGTTACTTATGCTGTGGGAGTGTAGTCCCTCCTTCTAATTTACACGTATACGGGGCTTTTTAGTTTACGAAGTAGTTTTTAAATTTTTTATTTTATTCATCTTCATGACGATTCTGAGATTCCACGTTTTACGTATTAGGAAACTAAGGTATAGAAAGGTTGGGAAACTCACCTGATATCAGTAGAATGAGGACTTGCACTCGTCTAACTATAAATCATATGCTCTTTCTGCTCGTCCATGCTGCCAAAATGTCTTCATTGAAATGATGGCAAAGCCAAATCAGGCTGAGCTTGGGGTCTCCAAGGCTCTCACCCCGCACTCTCCACTCCCACCCCACTCCAAGGGGGGAAGCCTCACTCCTGAACTGGCTTTCCTGGTGATGGGCCAAGGTTACTACCACCCCACCAGGGGGCAGCACTCACTTAGAACAAGAAAGCCTAGTTTAGGTGGCTTGGGGAGCAATTAGCAGTCACCCTCCTTCCAACAGGTAGGAATTAGAGGCTTCTAGGGAGCTGACCTCTCCAGGTAGGGAGCTGTACTGTATACTAGTCCCAAGGCCTAAAGAAGAGGGGATGAAAAAATGGGCCTCGTGGGTACTGAGTAGTAGGGAAAGGAATGGGTCTTCTCAGTAGACCCAGAGTTAGAGGATGAAAGGGGGGAAATCATGGTGGCAGAAGTCACTGTGGTCCTCAGTTACTGAGAGCCCAGGCTGGATGGACAAATGTGATTCTTTGAAGGAACTAAGAGTATTAATGCAGCCAGAGTAGTTGGAGTGCCATTACTGCAGGGTCCCAGGGAGACCAGGAGTTCTTTGGCTAAAGAGCCCTGGAACAAGAAGCTACTTAAGCATCTTTCCCTAGGCAAAGGGTCTCCTCATCTAGAAACACATGAAGTGATTTCTGACTGTCCATAGCCTCAGCTTCCTAGTTGCTCCAAGCCTTTCTGGGCTCCTCTGGAGTTTTAAACACTAAAGAGCTCCATGTGGGAGGTCAAATGCCCCTAAGGTTGGAGATCTTTTGCACAAATTCCTGAGAAGTGGGGGAAAGGAGGTAGAAAAGAGAAAGGAGGTTGGGGAGGGGGCACACGAAAGGATGGTGTGACTAGCCTGGAGCAACCAGTAGAAATAAGCCGCTCTGGGGGCTCAAGAAGCTGCCAATCTCTGCTCCCTGGGCCCCTGGGGAAAAAAAAACTTATCTCTAGCAGAATATCAGCAGCCAGCAGGGAGGGAGGAAGGGAGGACACATAGCTTCTAATACCCAAGGCCTCAAGAGCTGACAGAGCCTCAAGGAGAGCCTCACCACCGTCACCCAGGGGCCACCCACCAATCGGGCAACAAATATTGATTATGTACTGGGAGCTTGACACTCTGAGGGGGCACTGCTGGGGGCTGCCTGGCTGGACAACGTGATCCGTGACCTGGGCGCTTATACTTTGACACTAATTATATGACACTGTAAACAATACAATGTAGATTGGGTAAAATCGTGTGGAACAGTTAAAAAATACTGTACAAGTTGGGCCCGGCCCGGTGGCACAGCAGTTAAGTGCGCACGTTCCGCTTTGGCAGCCCGGGGTTCACCGGTTTGGATCCCAGGTGCGGACATGGCACCGCTTGGCAAGCCATGCTGTGGCAGGCGTCCCACGTATAAAGCAGAGGAAGATGAGCATGGATGTTAGCTCAGGGCCAGTCTTCCTCAGCAAAAAGAGGAGGATTGGCAGATGTTAGCTCAGGGCTAGTCTTCCTCAAAAATAAAAATACTATACAAGAAATTTGGCTGCAGAAGTCAAGCAACCACTTTATAAAAGAGAGGGGCCTTAAGCTTGGTCTTGACAAACTAGGAGAATTTAGGGAGGGGAGATCCTTCCCAGGACCAGGAGGGAAGGAGGAATGTGCCTTGTGTATTTGAGGCACAGTGAGAAGCCTGGCCTGAACGTACTTGAGGCTGTGTGTCCACAAACTGGGAGAAATCAGAAAAAAGGAATGTTCAAATCCTGTAGAGAGCTGGGGCCCAGATGTCCTGTGGGGAGTGGAGCACCAGCCATGCTGAGGTTCCAGCCGCTCAGTCTGTTCAGAGAACTGGCCCAGGACAGGGTAGGTCAGTCCTGGGCTGGTGTTATGCCACTGCCCTGTAAACTCCATCCAAGCCTGTACTCAAGGAAAGGGGAGCTGTGGCATGCTCTTTCCCACCTGAGTCTAGTTCCTGATGTACCAGGAGTGCATCTCCCCAATGCCCACGAGCCCCAGACAGCCCCCCAAAGACTTGGGAGAAGTACAGTGTTGTGAGCTTTTCCAGGGTGGGCGCAGTGTCCTCTGCAATAGGTTATTACTCAGGTTGTCTCCTGGGCCCCTGTGCAAAGGAGTCTGGAGCAGAGGCCGAGCAGCTTGTCTTCGGGTGGGAACTCTGTATGGTCTCCTCCTCCACTCCCAACCCCCGCCCCTACCTTGGCCTGTTTTCGCCCTGGATTTGACTAGCTTTGAGTCTCCAGGAATGCCCCTGCCATGTCCCAGCATCCTTTTAGACTGGACTGCTGGCTGCTGACCTCCCCTACACACACCTCATGCCCCTTTCCTGCTGCCTCTGCCCTCTCCAGAACTCCATCCGCCACAACCTGTCCCTGCACAGCAAGTTCATCAAGGTTCACAACGAGGCTACTGGCAAGAGCTCTTGGTGGATGCTGAACCCCGAGGGAGGCAAGAGTGGCAAGGCGCCTCGCCGCCGAGCAGCCTCCATGGATAGCAGCAGCAAGCTACTCCGGGGCCGCAGCAAGACCCCCAAGAAGAAATCAGCTGTGATGCCAGCCCCACCTGAAGGTGCCACTCCGACGAGCCCTGTTGGCCACTTTGCCAAGTGGTCAGGCAGCCCTTGCTCTCGAAACCGCGAGGAAGCTGATGTGTGGACCACCTTCCGTCCACGAAGCAGTTCAAATGCTAGCACTGTCAGCACCCGGCTCTCCCCCAGGAGGCCAGAGTCTGAGGTGCTGACGGAGGAGGAAATACCAGCCTCAGTCAGCAGCTATGCAGGGGGTGTGCCTCCCACCCTAAACGAAGATCTAGAGCTGTTAGATGGGCTCAACCTCACATCTTCCCATTCCCTGCTATCTCGGAGTAGTCTCTCTGGCTTCTCTTTGCAGCATCCTGGGGTTACGGGCCCCTTACACACCTACAGCACCTCCCTCTTCAGCTCAGCAGAGGGGCCCCTGTCAGCAGGAGAAGGATGCTTCTCAAGCTCCCAGTCTCTGGAGGCCCTGCTCACTTCTGATACGCCACCACCCCCTGCTGATGTCCTCATGACCCAAGTAGATCCCATTCTGTCTCAGGCTCCGACACTTCTGTTGCTGGGGGGAATACCTTCCTCCAGCAAGCTAGCCACAGGAGTCGGCCTATGTCCTAAGCCCCTAGAGGCTCCAGGCCCCAGCAGTCTGGTTCCTACCCTTTCGATGATGGCACCACCACCAGTCATGGTGGGTGCTCCCATCCCCAAGGGCCTGGCGACTCCTGTGCTCACACCCCCTACTGAAGCTGCAAGCCAAGACAGAATGCCTCAGGATCTAGATCTTGATATGTATATGGAGAACCTGGAGTGTGACATGGATAACATCATCAGTGACCTCATGGATGGGGGCGAGGGACTGGACTTCAACTTCGAGCCAGGTACGGCACCCCCTAATCATGGTAGCACCTCACAACCTATACCCACTCCTCAGTGCCCAGCTAGTCCCATGATCTGATCAAGCGGGAGATTCGAACAAGGGGTGGCTGGAGATCCTGGGATATTGGAGGGAGGATGTCATATTAGAGTGGCATGGTTTCCAGATGAGACCTCCAGGCCCTCCAGCAGTGCCCACCCCTACAGGGCAACACAGGAGAGGTGGGGGGAGGGGCTCTCTCTGTTTTCCTTGGTATGGACCTTGATGATGGAAAGTTGTCATGCCCCAGATCAACCTCTTACCTTGTCCTCCATTTTTTTCTCCCCACAGATCCCTGAGCCATGGCTGGAAGCTTTGTCCCCTGCTTCAGAGGTGGAGCCAGGCATGCCCATATCCACTCTTTACCCTTGACCCATCCCCGGGAATTTGGGACCCTACTTTAGAGCTAGGGTGGGGTCTACTCACACGGGTGTTAAGGAAATTATAAAGATAAAGCTGCCCCATATGGGAACTATGGGAGGAGGGAGAGGGGAGGGGGAAAGGGAGAGGGTTTATTCTCACTGTGCCAATTAGGGGGTAAGGCCCCCTCCCGGGAGCCATCCTCGCCTCCCCTCATTCCCACCCCTAGGTTTTGTAGCAGGGGCGAGCAGTGCTGTTGGAAATGTGAAGTCACCAGTGGCCTTACCCCTGCCTTTGGGAGCAGGATTTTTTGTAGAGTCTTATCTGAGCTGGTCCAGGCTAGACTGAGCCTGGGATTTTTATGCAGTGGCCCCTTAGGCCAGTGGGGGGTGGGGGGGGGGGCTAGTGGAGACCTGGAAGGGCCAAGGTCTGAGCACTGGAGTGGCTCACCAGGCCAAATCATCCTTGGAAGGCTGCAGATAACAGAAAGTCTTTTTATAAACTTTTAAAGAAATATAAACACAAATATAGAGATTTTTAACAGTGGCAAGGTACTAGTGATGGGGAGAATGCTTTTTTCTTTCTGAAGGCTTTGTCATAGTGACAGGATACAAACACTACAGACATTACTTGGGGAAACATGGAGAAGTCGGGGAGGGAACTCCAGGCTGACAGAGAGCAGCAGTGGGGAGGCGTACTGAGCAAGGGGAAGAGCCCCCAAGTGGACCAGGTCAGAACAAGGTCTGGTGGAAGTAGCTTGGAGTTTCCCTAAGGAGAAAGCTAAGCCAGGTCCCCTCATTCTGTCACCTTGTGCCTGGCAGTGTGTGGTATTGGGGTGCAGCCACACTCTTGCATGACCCACTGTGAGTTAGTGCTATGGTGGGAGAGTGCATTGAAGACCTGGAATTAGTTTGTGGCCTGGGAAGGGGATGGGAGGGGAGAGAAGAGAAGGAGGGAAGGATTTAGGGTGGTAAAGTTAGGCACAGAGACCTCCCTGTTCAAGGCCCCTGACAGCTGTCCCTGCCCTTCTTCCCCTTGCCTGACTACAGGGGTTATGTGGAAGTGTGTGTGGCGGCAGACAGGGGGAGGGGCAAGACAGGGAAGGGGGAGCAGGAGAGCTTGGCTGAGGGTCTGGGAAATGAGCAGGGATGGAGGGGAATGTGGATCAGGTTTACTAGCACCTGCCAGGGAGGCCATCTGGGGCTCCTTCTCCACCCTAGCCCCCAAAGCAGCCCCTCCCCCAGTCCCCTTTGCATTGTCCCCTCCCCCGCCCCTGCTGTGGGTTCCCATCATTTCCTGTGTCAGCGCCTGGCCTACCCAGATTGTATCATGTGCTAGATTGGAGTGGGGAAGTGTGTCAAATCAATAAATGAATAAATTCAATAAATGCCTATAACCAGCCCTTGTTTCTGCTGTCTTGCTGCTCCCCTCGGATAAGGGGGAGGGAGGGGAAAGACAAATGGCTGACCAGAGGGACTGCCCAGAGGCAGAGATGTGAGGGGTCTGGATTTTGGCAGGCAGGTGGGGGTGGTGGAGTGTGGTGGGGGGAGGGAAGGTGCCCATGGTCACCTAACCCCAGCAGTAGCAGGAGGGCTGTGATAGGCCTCCCAAGGGGAGGTAATCTAGTTGGAGAAGACCCCACCTCCTACTCTGTCCCTCAAAGGTTCATTGTACTAGACTTCCCAGTCTTTCCTCATTCCCACCTGTGTGCCCACCCCAGCCCTCTCCTGCTGCTCCTACCCACCCTCAGAGCCTCCACAGTGCCTGGAGCATACTTAGGCCTTGGTGCAGATATTGAGAGGAAGGAGTCTTTCTTGAAAAAGGAACCTCACATTAAATACCAGTCATTTCATACCTAGTATTGCTGCTCTCACTTGGTCTGTTTATTTGGTTAGCGACGTTTAGTCCTCCTACGGAGAAAGTCTGCTCTGGTCTTAAAGAACGGACCCCTGCGAGTGGGCTTCCGGTCATATGATCGTCTTGATGATTTGGACTGGAAAAGGAAAGGATCAGTAAGTAGTTAAAGAGGCCCCTGCAGGGAAGCTTTCTTCAGCTAGGGCCAAAGGTAGGACAAAAGAGGTGAGAGGCAGGTCTTGGGCATGCATGTTAGATTTGGAAAGGAAATTCATCCCAGAGGGCAGGGGTAGAGGAGCCTTCAGTTGGCTGGTGGGAAAAGGGGGGTGCTGGGACAGACCACATTTGGGGAGTCTTACTGGGACTTTCGCAGAGGGTTCAATTATAACGACTTTCTTGGCTTCTTGGCTTTTAAGCATTTTTATTCGGCTCCTCTCCAGCTCATCACATTGTGTGCGCAAGGCCCCTAGGAATGAGGAAAAGGCACCCCCACCTCTGAGGACTAGAGAGCTTACCTACCCATCCCGTCCCTCCCATCGTTCAAAGGATCACTTGGAGTAACAAGGCCTAAAGCTAGGCTGAGGAGTGATCTGAAGGTGCCTAAGCTTTCCCCTTTTTAGTAGGAATTGGGACACCAAGACTCCTAGAGAAAAAGATGAAGGGAAATATGGAAACGGTGGGGTGGTGATAGGGAGATATACTGAGAAGATGGCTGAGAAATGAGGGCGAAGAGATAGTGACGCACGCACATTCCACATGATTTGAGCTAAACTCCCTCCTAAAGTAGACCCAGACCCTATTCCCCTTTTCCTAGGATCCTGTGATCCTACCTGCTGTATTATACCAGTCTCACCCTATATCTCCCATCACCCAGCTATGTACAGTACTCTCCGTGTTCCTTCTTCCTCCATCATGCTCCTTACCAATTAGCTCAGGTTCTGGATTCTTCAGGAGGGGCACAAAAGCTTTGTAGGCAGTCCCAAGTCGGGTTCCTGTGAACACAGCAGTGTGCTATCCCCAGCCCGTGTCACCCCGTTTCCACCCTTCCAAAGCCCAAGATTTCAGGACCTTAACACTCAACACTACCTTGAGCTGGTATACCTTATTTCCTCCCCTCAGGTCCATCCCTAGGATCAGGTGGGGGGCATCGTATGTGTGAACCTAACCTATTGGCATAGAGGCAGTGCCCTTTCTTAGGCTGACTAGAGATGCCCTATTTTAAGGACAAGGTTCACAATCCATCTTGAGGGCCTTGCTCTATCTCTTGGGAATGATCCCAAGCCTCTACCTGGTGGCCCACGCTCCACCCTACAAACATAGTAGGTGTTTCGAACTGTAAGGAATTTGCTGGCATAGTCTCCAGGGGTCTTCAACAGGAAGAAGAACTTCATTGTCCCCTCTTCATCACACAGATCGATGGTATCTAGAGAGAGGCCACAGGGTAATTGGAGCAGCCAAGGAAGGAGAGCCGGAGCAAAAGGGGCCAGTGATCCTATCCCGAATGGGTTGGAGGAAGCTGTCAGGATTCAAGGAGCTCTCTTTTTGCTACCAGAAGGGTTTGGGGGCTAGAGATGACCCTACTACTTCTGACCCTTGGCCATTAGTCCCCACCCCAAACTCCTCACCTTTTTTAGACAATTTCATTTTATTTCGGATGTAATGCAACAACAGGAGGACAGAGCAATTGGTGTTGACCAGAAACTGCTGATCATCTGAGAAGAGATGGGATGGGGCATGTGGCACTTCTCTACTTATACCATCCCTATGATCTCCACTGCCCTCAAACCTCCCAGCACTACACTTAGACTCTGGCTCTGTGATGTCCCTCACCTCCATGTTTGATGAAGATGAACATGCTCTGAAGATCTTCTCACTCTTCAGAGAGAGCCCCTGATGAGTCATACAGGGAGAGGGTGTTCTAGAGGCCTGGAGGGGCCAAGCAGGCCCATGGTGTAGAAGCAGATGGATTACATAAGCCGAGGAGGCCCAGACTGGGCAGACAGGAGAGAGCTTTTGGCAGTTGTGGATAACCAGCATCCCTAGGGGTGGGGCCTGAGGCTGCAGTTGAGGGATTATGAGGTCAGAAGTGGTATGTGCGTCAGAAGGTGGAGGAAGGATAAGGAGAGAAGAACTTGGGTGGGGTCTGTAAAAGATTTGTTGGGAATGGGGGAAACACGGGAAATCTAACTCTAAACTGGACTCTGGAAGGAGAGCAGGACACTTAGAGAAAAACAAGTTTCTGGAACAGTACTCTTTTCTAGTTAATTTGTGGTACAACTGCTTGCTTCCACAGCATCAGTCTACTACTCCTTTTTCCTACCATGGGCAGCATGTCTCCCATCCTCATAGCACCCCACATTTCCCTTGCTCCCCACCCCAACAACAGACATTCTTGATGATCATCAGCAGAAACTTTATTTCTCATTGATTCAGGAACAATTGAAGGGTAGACGGAAAGAGGGAGGGAGGGACGGAGGGACGGAGGGACGGCGGGACAGCGGGGAAAGAATCCAGCAAAGAGGGAGGGCTGGATTGGAGGAGATGAAACATGTACCAGGGCAAAATCCTCAAGTAGGAGATATTGAATAAGGGAGCTGTTATAGTGGGCACAAAATTCAAAATCAGGGGAGTGAGGTAAGGATCGGACCCAGCCTGGTTAGACTAAGGGATGTTAGTACAATTTAGGGCTACAGGACCCTGGGGTTCTGTCAGGGTATAAGGGCTCAGGTTTCAAGTTTCAGGGTGTAACATGGGGGAGCCCAGTAGGGGCTATGCTGGCTGCAGGGGGAGCCCCCAGACCCCTCCCCTAGAGCCCCTCCTTTTGGGGGAATTTCACTGACGTGGCAGAGCCGTTCACTGTAGTCTGGCCGCAGACTTTCCGCCAATCCCTTAGACACACCACTCCAGGCCTAAAGACAGATATCTCCAGGTCAGGGGTCAATTAGGAGCAGGAAGTAAAAGACCCGGGCTCTGTGCCAAGGCAGCTCTCACAATGTCTGCAACCACTGTGATTACAGAAGGGACACACAGACTCCTGGGCCCCCAACACCACTGTTTCCATCTGCCTTAAACCAATCTATAATCAGTTCTTCTGTGTCTTTCTCTCCATCTAGCCCATCCCCCAATGGGTTGGCCACATCCTGACAGTTAGCCCTCCCTCCCCTCCCCTCTGCCCCCATAGTCTGTCTGTCTTGCTGGCAAGCAGTTGGCAGTTGACAGACTGCAGTCTGCCTATGACAATGTTCTCACCGAAAAGTTCCCATGGTATTCAGTAACCAGATCCTCTAGGTTCTTGAGGGTAGGAATTCGGGGCATCATCCTGAGGGGGGAGAAAGAGGGAGCAGGAGCACATCAGTTACGCTCTTTTATTACCCTTCTCCCAGTGCTCCCATATGGGATGAAGTGATTCTGTGTTCTCTGTGCCTACAGTTTGCTCCCACCACCATGCCCACTTGGATACTGTCCCGCCCTCTACTCCTGGAGACCCTATAACAACTCTCCTCTACTATTCCCAGCCACCCCCACCTCATTTTTCTGGGATTCCCAAAATCTCACCGCTCAAGCAAGCAGTACACACAGATGAGGCCAATAATCAATCCCATGGACCCGACGGGGATAAGCACAGCTTCCAACGCAAACAATGAAGGACTCTCTATAGAAAAGAGACCTAACATTTGTGGTGTCCCTACTACGTGCCAACATTTGTAGAGCCCCATCTTGGTGCCAGGCACTGTGCTAAACACTTTCCGTATACTTAATCCTCACAGCTCCTGAGAGCGGGGAACAAGTCATATCTCCATTTTACAGATGAGGAAACAGAATCAAGGAGGTTAGTGATGTGCCCAAGGTCAAAGAGGTAGTAAGCAGCAGGGGCAGGTTTAAACCCTTGATTTGTCTGGTTCCAAAGCCATCTTCACTGTGCAGGCTTTCTGGGAGTGCCGTGGGGAAATCTTATACATTCCATCTCCCCTCTGAGCACTCCTCGGCCTCCTTCTCAATCCACCCCCCTACTCTAACAACACACCGACCCAACCCTCCACAGACAAAGCCTGCTTCCTGGGAGTTGGAGTTGAACAGTGAGGGAAGATGGGCCACCAAGTTTGAGGTAGGGAGGTAGAGCAGAAGACTTAGTGGTGCTAGAAAGGTTGGGGTGCTGGCCTCATGGGTCAGGGTGATGCATCAGGCCCATTTTACCCTTTGAAGTACTGCTGCCCCAGTGGACCGGGTGGCTCCATTCACTCCAATGCTGAGCACTTCCACAGAGTGGGTTATAGCGGCTCCGAACACGGAACGTGTAGAGTTTCTGTGCATCCACGCTAGGCAGAGAGAAGCTAGGTCTGTGGCCCACTGATTGTTCCTTGGGGAGAAAGAGGGTGCGGGAAAGATGGGTGTCTACACAACAAGGGAGAATTGAAACTGCTGCCCACTCCTATGTCATCTTCTGGTCCTTCCCAGTTCCTCCCTCCTCTCGACTACTCAAGCCACACTGCTCCCTTCACTGACTAGAATCTAATGCCTCCTCTCCAGAGCCCCTTAAAAGCTTTCTTTTGTTTACTTGCCTATCTGGTATTAGGAAGAGTATGGGTAGGGAAACTTTAATGAAAACTCACTGTTGATGACAGGGAAAGGAGGGTGGAGGGTGGGCAGAGGAACTGGGAGGCAGAGAACGGGAGCTTGGGATCAGGCCCTCATATTTGGCTGAGTGCATTCTTTATCCCCACTTGCTTGGCCTTAGCTGCTACATTCATATCCCCAGTCACTCACAGTCCAGCTGCGGTCCCGGTCACTCCGGTACTGCACCAGGTGCTCCAAACAATGGTCCGAGTATCTGCTGCTCCATCTCAGTTCTAACTGGGATTCACTCAGGTTGTGAAGTGTTAGATTCTCTGGAGCCCAGGGGATCACTGGAGATATGTGTGCATGTGTGGTCATTCCCCTGGTCTGGACAAGTCAGGATCCTGAAAGTAGTACCCCTGATCCCTCCCCCACTTCTCCGTCCCCACCCCTCACCTCCTCCTTTCTGGCCGAGTACTCTTATGGTGAAAGAACACCACTCCATATACCCCAATGCCCCACAATATCCTGGACTCTTGATCCTCTTTCCAAATTACCCAGATCCTGCAGTTTTAGCATCTGTGTGGCTTGCCTCCTGGGTTCCCTTGGGTCCTGGAGCTGGACAACAAATGTTTCGTAGAGATGGATCTCCTCTTTTCCCAACCAACAGCCAGAAGTGACCTCTTCAGAGAATAGATAGTGGCCACACTCTTGGACTTTACCATCGTCAGAGTTTTTGTACCTAGAGAAGGGTAGGAAGGAAGAGAAACCGGGGCGGGGGTGGGGGTAAACTTGGGTATTACAGATATCCACGGGCCAGCCTCATCTCCTCTGAATTGACTTAAGAACTTACCCCACGAGAAAAGAGTGGGGAACCTGAAATGTTTGCTACCCTCTTTCTTGGTTCCCAGGCAGTTTCTCACATCCAGCCCACCTCCTCTTCCTCCCCCATGCTATCCCCTCTTCCCTTCTCATACCAATAGTGCAGAGTCAGGTTGGTGGGCTGGGGCTCAGAGCTGCTGTTCCAAGTGCAATTCATGTACTCAACATTGAACACAAAACACTGAACCTTTGGGAGGGGCAGGGTGGAAACACTGGGGGCCCTAGGGGGTGTAGAAGTCAGGAAGAAATCTAAATTGGGAAGAAAATGAAGTGGGGGAGGGGAAAAGAAGAAATCATGGTCAGAAGAAGAAGCAGCGTGAGGCAGGGAACCTTTCCCCTCGCTCTCCCCACAGTATTCTTAAATTCTGCCCGCATCCTTGTAACGCCCAGGTTTCAGATTTCTGTAAGGCCCCTTCCCACAGCCTCCATTCTCACCAACCCCCTCCAGTCCCAGGTTTCCCACCAGTTGTGATGTCTTCATTCCCACTGGGCGTGGGGACCTTCGGGGTCAGCCCCACCCCCAGCAGAGGCAGCTGCAGGAATAAGAGGGATCTGAGTGGCAATGGTGGCTTCAACATGGCGCTTGCTCTTCGTTCCCTGGGTGTAGACTGTGTCAGGACCATGGGCCCCTCACCCACTACCCCTCCCCACCCACACATTTCCTTCTGTCATAGCTTCCGGTGGAAAGAACCTTAGAAACCAGGGCTTTACAGAGGGTGTGGCAAATGTGTGCTATGACACTGGTTAAATACTCTGGGAGATTAGGTGTTAATCTAATCTGCAGGGGTAAACCCACCACTGTAAAGTGGTGTCAAGTAGAGCCTAAGGCTGGGTATACAATATTGTCACAGATTCAAGAATCCCCAGACCACCTAGATCCTGAGAAGGATCTGTTCACCACTCCCACCACCATTCTCAACCACCTCTCACTCAATCGTTTCATCCTTTGGAGGGGGGGGGTCTGAGCCTCCCCCCATCCAATGTGATGCTCCTTTCTTGGCTCAGTCACCCTGAAACCTCTGTCAAAGGTCTACTGTCTCGGCTGGAAGGAAAATACAATCTTGGCTCCTGTGGGCACATATATAGCTGTCTTTCCTCTGACCTAATCCAAACCAGACTATCCATACTTAGCTGCTGCCCTGTTGAGATTGGGTCCCTGTTGAGACTGGTGAGGAAGTCTGACTTAGAAGTAGACTCTGGAAATGGAGGAAAACAATACTAGCTTCAAACTCTTCATCTCCCCCTAAATCTGCTTCTCTTCCTGTGTTGCCTATCTCAGTTAATGGTATCATCACCCCCTCAGTCACCCAGACTTGAGACCTCACAGTCATCTTCAACTCCTCCCTCTCTCTCACCCTGTGAGTCCAATCAGCTCTGCATATGTGGTGTTTCTCCCAGCAGTGTCCTCCTTTCCATGACCACAGCCACTGTGCTAAATCAGCCTTTCGTTCCCTCTAGTCAGGATTATTACTAGAACACACTAACTGGCTTCCCTTTCTAAAGACCCTCTGCTCTCTAATCCCTTCTTCATCCTGTTGGCCAGATTTGTCTTCCCCAAGACGCAGAGCTGATTGGAGACACTATTTACTGAAATCGTTTATTCACAAAACATCGAGTGAGTCTTTCATATGTGCCAAGCACCGTGCTTATGTTCTAACCCACCCCAATTTTCTGCAGGTTAAAATTCCTCAGAGTTAGTTCAACTGTTACCTCCTCCAATATGTTTTCCTCTCCCCAATCAGAATTAATCTGTCTTCCCATTGTGATTCAATAGCATTTTATTGTTATTTTTACTTATTTGCTAGTTTTATTATTTTTTATTTATTCTTATTTGTGGCTTTTATTGTAGCACTCCGTCTATTCTGTAAAAGGCAATACTATCATAGAAAGAAGAGTCAAGAAAAAATCCTAGTCTCAGCTCTATTACTCAGCAGCTGTATAATATCAGGCAAGCGGACTTCCACTCTTTGAAAACCAGCTGCCTCATCCACAAAATGGAGACAATAATAATCCCTAACTCATGGGGCTGTTTGCGGATTAAAAGGGAGAATGTCTGAAAAGCATCTGACACTGAGCAGATGCCTCTTTCGCTAGAGCAAGGGTTCTTAACCTGGAGTTCATGGACACTTAGGGGATATTTCGATGAGCTTCAGGGAGTTTAAGAATCTCCCTGGCAAGTATCTAACATTTTGTACGTCTCTATGTGCACTTTTCCGGGAAGAAGGGCCATAGCTTCCATCAGCATCTTAGCAGGGTTGTAAATAAAAAACGCTTAAGAACCTCCGCGCTAGACCATAAAGACCCTGAGAGATTAGAACCGGCCTTTCAGGGGTTAATAGCTGCTTTCTTATGCACACATAGTTTCTCATCTTCACAACACTCCTTTGAAGGAAGTGTTAGTACACCCATTTTTCAGATGCGGAAACTAAGAAACGAAGAAGTGGTTTGTAAAGGGCACCTATTCGAGGCCAAGAACCGAGCGAGGCGCTGGGAGGCCAATGCCAGCGAGAGCTCTGCGCCGCGGCGGCCTCCGCCTTCGGGCCGGACCCCACGACCGCGCGCGGCCGCTCCGTAGACCTTCGCCGGGCGACACCGACCTCCAGCCGCCAGCGGCCGGCTCCCGGGCGCGGAGCTCCGCCCCACGCCGGCCCAGGCCCCGCCCCCGCTGCGCTCGGCGTTGTCCGACGGTTCCCGGCGTCCCTCGGTTCCCCTCGGCAGTTTCCGGCAATGATCGAGAGTTTTGAGCGTGCCCCCTTGTTGTCTTTCGGCTGCCGTCCGCGCCCCCGCCGCCCCCCTTTTCGGCTCCCCCTCCCCCTCCCCCCGCCGCCGGGCCGGCTGGCGCCTCTGGCGTTACGGGCTGGGCAAGATGGCGGCCTTCGGGATCTTGAGCTACGAACACCGGCCCCTGAAGCGGCCGCGGCTGGGGCCTCCCGATGTGTACCCTCAAGATCCCAAACAGAAGGAGGTGCGTTCAGAAATCCGGGCTCTCGAGGGGCCAGGGGCAAGCGATCCGCCTAGAAGGAAGCACTGATGGTTTGGGGAGGGGGGGCGGGGCGGGTTCGTGGGAGCGAAAGTCCCGAAAGGGGGAAGAGTAAAGTGGGCTGGTGTAGGAGAGTAGGACCCGGCGGGGGGTCCTGGGTGTGAATAGGGGGTGATGTAGGGGCTACGCTGGAGGCGCCCCCCTCTCCACACACACACCTCAGAAAGTTGTCGGAGGCAGCTTGGTGAGCTACGGCTGCTCGCAAGCTTGCAAGGAAGAGAGATGTTGAGTGAGCTCTGGGCGATCGGGAATCTTAGTGACTGCGGGGTGAGGGTGGTGTCCAAATGAATGTAAGGGCCTAGCTTTAAGTAACAATCTGTTCCACTCAGGATCCTCCTCTGTTTTTCTCCCTTCTTCCCTTCTCTTCTGCCCTCCTCTCCCACCACCACCACCCCTGAGGGGAAAAAAAAAGCTAAAATGTCGTTTTCCTGCCTCAGGATGAACTGACGGCCCTGAATGTAAAACAAGGCTTCAATAACCAGCCTGCTGTCTCTGGGGATGAACATGGCAGTGCCAAGAACGTCAACTTCAATCCTGCCAAGGTGAGACAACCCTGCCAGGCTGAAGGAAAAGGCTGGAAGAATCTGAGAAGGAGCAAAGGCTTGGGTTGGGAAGACTTCAAGGGACAACCTAAATGGTTGAGTTTTCCTTCATAACCTAATGCTACCACATTGGCATTTGCCCATCAAAGGCACAACCACCTCTCTGCCCCTTCTTCCCACCCTGAGGTGTAGTTTTCTTCCCTCAGATCAGTTCCAACTTCAGCAGCATTATTGCAGAGAAGTTACGTTGTAACACCCTCCCTGACACTGGTCGCAGGAAGCCCCAAGTGAACCAGAAGGACAACTTCTGGCTGGTGACGGCGCGATCCCAGAGTGCCATTAACACCTGGTTCACTGACCTGGCTGGCACCAAGCCACTCACACAACTAGCCAAAAAGGTGAGCTACTGTTTCCTGTTCTTCAGGCCAAGGAGGGGAGCGTGGGCACCAAGTACCCTCCTATTCCCAGGTTAAGCTACATGGATGCCAGCTTGTAGGGGTGATAGAGGTCTCACTATTTGCGATGTCCATGCAGGTCCCCATTTTCAGTAAGAAGGAAGAAGTGTTTGGGTACTTAGCCAAATACACAGTGCCTGTGATGCGGGCTGCCTGGCTCATTAAGATGACCTGTGCCTACTATGCAGCAATCACTGAGACCAAGGTTAAGAAGAGACATGTCATTGACCCCTTCATGGGTGAGTAACTCCTAATACCAGGAGTCCCACCACTCATTGCTTCAAGGAGTGATAGAGAGGCCCTTGGAATCGTTCTCCTTCCTTATCTATATTCCCTGCTTCTGTTTGTATCTTGCATTCACTCAATTAGTAAACATGGAGTTTCTCGAGTACCTACTGTGTCCGGATGCTGGGATATGAAGATGACCAGTACCTAATCCCTGCCCTTAGGA
The DNA here is from genome assembly GCF_021613505.1 of Equus quagga. Classification (NCBI taxonomy): domain Eukaryota; kingdom Metazoa; phylum Chordata; class Mammalia; order Perissodactyla; family Equidae; genus Equus; species Equus quagga. The sequence goes on along the minus strand of NC_060276.1, from coordinate 68,869,933 downwards.
TGCTTATACTCTAGTAGGGCTGCTAAGGCATATGTACGAATCATGTAATTAAATGTAGAAAGTAGTAAGTGTCAAAAGAGGTGGCAGAAGGTTCTTTGAGACTTCAGTGGGCAGAAATATTACTTTCTTTTGGGGACACCTGGGAAGGCTTTAGGAAGATGGCATTTGACTAGAGCCCAAGAGGACAAATAGGATTTAGAAGTATGGTGAGTGGGCTTTGGGGTGGGGGACAGAAGGTGTTCTGAGCAGAGAGAGAGTATGAAATAGCCCTTTTCCCATCTTTCCCCCAGAATGGACTCAGATCATCACCAAGTACTTATGGGAGCAGCTGCAAAAGATGGCTGAATACTACCGGCCAGGGCCTGCAGGAAGCGGGGGCTGTGGTTCCACTATAGGGCCCTTGCCCCATGATGTAGAAGTGGCAATCCGGCAGTGGGACTACAATGAGAAGCTGGCCATGTTCATGTTTCAGGTAGGAAGTGGGGCATGTTGTGTGGAACGTTGGATTGAGCCTGGTCTCATACTCTGTCAGTGTGGAACAGAATCTGCCTGCTGCCTTGCCCCAGTTGTGGTTCTCTTGATCCTTTCATTTCCTTTATCTGCCTCATCTCTAGTAGTCCCTGGGCTAAACTAATACTCTTCCCACCCCTCGTACCCATAGGATGGAATGCTGGACAGACATGAGTTCCTGACCTGGGTACTTGAGTGTTTTGAGAAAATCCGCCCTGGAGAGGATGAATTGCTTAAACTGCTGTTGCCCCTGCTGCTTCGAGTAAGGCCTAGGATTTGGGTGGGGCTGGGGAGGATTTGAGGAGGGATAAGACATGAAAGCAGTGTCCCTTGGAGAGAACTGGGGGTTTTGATCCTCATGTCTTCACAGTACTCTGGGGAATTCGTTCAGTCTGCATACCTCTCTCGCCGCCTTGCCTACTTCTGTACCCGGAGGCTGGCCCTGCAGCTGGATGGTGTGAGCAGTCACTCGTCTCATGTGATGTCTGCTCAGTCGACAGGCACACTGCCCACCACCCCTGCTCCTCAGCCCCCGACTAGCAGCACACCCTCTACACCCTTTAGTGACCTACTTATGTGCCCTCAGCACCGGCCCCTAGTTTTTGGCCTCAGCTGTATCCTTCAGGTAGGTACTGGGTGGGCTCAAGGAAAATCCTGAGAAGAGCTGGGTGCCCGTCCTGGAGAATGGTGGTGATTCTAAATTGGAAGTGGGAGTAGACACTGAATACTTGCTTGGAGATTGTTACTTCTCATTCTAGGGTGTTAGTTCCTTTTCAGTTAGTTAGTTCCCTTCCAGGGCTAAATAGTAGGCCCAAAGCCTTTGAGGAGAGTGGATGAAGTGAGGGGCTCGGAGATGGAGTGTTGCCACCCCAGGGACTCAGAATAGTTTTGGCTTGGAAATCTAAGGGTTGGGTCATTTAATGGGATTCTAGAGAGAGAGCCATGGTAACTGAGTTTGACTTAGCTGTTCCTGTCCCGCAGACCATCCTCCTGTGTTGTCCTAGTGCCCTGGTTTGGCACTACTCACTGACTGATAGCCGAATTAAGACTGGCTCACCACTTGACCACCTGCCTATTGCCCCCTCCAACCTGCCCATGCCAGAGGGCAACAGTGCCTTCACTCAGCAGGTAAGTCTGACCAATACTCTGGTACCCCTAGAGTGAGATGTGAGGCGAAATTACCAGACTTGGAGTCTGGTACTATTCTTTTAGCTTGGGGCCTGGCCTTTTGCATGCCTTGGTACATCCTTAAAGCCTTCCTTTTCGATATTACAGGTCCGTGCAAAGTTGCGGGAGATTGAGCAGCAGATCAAGGAGCGAGGACAGGCAGTTGAGGTTCGCTGGTCTTTTGATAAGTGCCAGGAAGCTACTGCAGGTGGGTGTCAGCGGTCAGATAGTAAGAAGGATGTTTGAGGAAAGGATGGGGGTAGTAAGGACATATAGATCTGAGAGTCAGAATGCAGTGGGTCTCCAGTGAAGTCCCCTTTACCACTTTTCCTTCTTAGGCTTCACCATTGGACGGGTGCTCCATACTTTGGAAGTGCTGGACAGCCATAGTTTTGAGCGCTCTGACTTCAGCAACTCTCTTGACTCCTTGTGTAACCGAATCTTTGGATTGGGGCCTAGCAAGGATGGGCATGAGGTAAGCAAGAGGGAGTATAGAAAAAGTGCAAAGCATTGCAGGAGCAACAGTATCTATGAGGGGAAGGCATGGTGAGGCATTGAAACCAGGGGATGTCTGAAGAGATGATCTTACTGGGCCTAGGATGTTTTAAGGTGGGGCCCAGTCTTTCAAAAATTGGAACTCAGTTGTTCGTCCCCAGCCCTGCCTTACTCACCCCTGTCTTCCTTTACTCTCCAGATCTCCTCAGATGATGATGCTGTGGTATCATTACTGTGTGAATGGGCTGTCAGCTGCAAGCGTTCTGGTCGGCATCGTGCTATGGTGGTAGCCAAGCTGCTGGAGAAGAGACAGGCAGAGATTGAGGCTGAGGTTAGGGGGCAGAGATAAGACAATGCGACTGGCCAGTGGGGCAGTGGCAACCGGGGTTGGAGAGAGATTCAGTTGGTAGTGGGACCAAAGTGGAAGTTGTGAGAATAAAGAGGTGGTAGAAAACCTAAAGGGAAAGTTGAGGACATAAGGCAAAAGTAGAAAGGAGCAGATTGATGTCAGAGTTCTCTAACTCCTTCTGTAGGCGATCAAGTCTTCAGTTGGGAGGTGGTAAAGAAAATAGAGGTCAAAGGGGGAGCGGAAGTGAAAAGCTTGGGGTGGAGGCGAAACAGGTGATAGTTCAAGGATTACACACGAAGGAGTGAAGAACCAGGTAAAATCCAATCCTACAGTTGGTTCTCTCGTCCTACAGCGTTGTGGAGAATCAGAAGCCGCAGATGAAAAGGGTTCCATCGCCTCTGGCTCCCTTTCTGCTCCTAGTGCTCCCATTTTCCAGGATGTTCTCCTGCAGTTTCTGGATACACAGGCTCCCATGCTGAGTATGGTCCCCTGCCACCCTCTGGTTACCTCTGCCTAGACTCAGTTACCCGTCACTGTCATCAGAAAGTATAATTAAGGGTCTTGTGGTATATATTTCTGTCTTGGGTTCTATGCAGAATGACTTTTGGACATAATTCTAGTCTTTGATCATCTTACAGTTTAACAGAGTAGAGAAATAAAAAGAAGAATAAAAAGAACATACGATCGAAGCATTTTCATGTATAAATAGCAGCAAAGATGCCATATTCCTTTATGAGATGGTGTGTGGGGCAGGAGGTGGGGTAACCAACCACACTTTGTCCTTCAACAGTTTTGGGGTGTTTTTTTCTTTTTGGTCGTTCCTTTTCTTGCCTCCCTCAGACAGTCTAGGAGCACCATATCTTAGGTGTGTCCCTCTCTCTCTCTGCCCAACTCTTGTGGTCTCCTAACTCATCTTTTCTCGTTCCCTCCCTCCAGCGGACCCCCGAAGTGAGAGTGAGCGGGTGGAGTTCTTTAACTTGGTACTGCTGTTCTGTGAACTCATTCGACATGATGTTTTCTCCCACAACATGTATACTTGCACCCTCATCTCCCGAGGGGACCTTGCCTTTGGAGCCCCTGGTCCCCGGCCTCCCTCTCCCTTTGATGACCCTGCTGATGACCCAGAGCGCAAGGAGGCTGAGGGCAGCAGCAGTAGCAAGCTGGAGGTGAGTGGGCTTTCCCTTGCCCTGGACAGTTTCTTCTGACATTCCCACCTTCCTGGCTTCCAGAGTCCTCAGAATCCTTCACCTAGTAATGAGGGTAGTCTTTGCTTAGTACTTCACAGGTTATAAAGTGCTCCCACATCTGGTTTTTTTCATTTGATCCTCACAACAGCCCTATGAGGTACTCTTATCCCCATTTTAAAGCTGAAGGAAACCGAGGCCCATGGTGGTTAAGCGACCGGTCAAGGCTTGAATCCACATCCGATGCTTTTCCCAATGTGGTCTCCTCTCTCCAATTCTCCTGTCAATCAACATTTCTAGATGGTGGGGAGCAGCTCCCTGGAGCTAAAGCAGCTTTGCTTACGTTCTGTGCCCTCAGGATCCGGGGCTCTCGGAGTCTATGGACATAGACCCTAGTTCCAGTGTACTGTTTGAGGACATGGAGAAGCCTGATTTCTCAGTAAGTTAGATTCCGCTATGGAAGAATCCAGCTCCTGTTCTGCTGCTTTTGGGGATTTCTTTATGCCCCCTCCTCCCGTTTTCTTCCTTTAAATGTTCTGCCCTTTCGCCTTTCTCTTAGTTGTTCTCTCCTACTATGCCCTGTGAGGGGAAGGGCAGTCCATCCCCTGAGAAACCAGATGTTGAGAAGGAGGTGAAGCCCCCACCCAAGGAGAAGATAGAAGGGACCCTTGGGGTTCTTTATGACCAGCCACGGCATGTGCAGTATGCCACACACTTTCCCATCCCCCAGGTACTGTTCCCCAACACCTTGTGACCATCTATTTTGAGCCTAGGTTTCTGTCCGAGGACCATGCCGAGGGGTTGGAGCTGTTCTTGAGGGTGTGGTATGCTGGGAAAGGGCTTGAGCCCTGGGATGCTCAGGGGCATGGAGCATGCTTTTAAGAGGAGGGAAGGAGATTCATGCTGGAGTCTGATGGTGCTGCTGGGATGCAGGAGGAGTCATGCAGCCATGAGTGCAACCAGCGGTTGGTCGTACTGTTTGGGGTGGGAAAGCAGCGAGATGATGCCCGACATGCCATCAAGAAAATAACCAAGGATATCCTGAAGGTTCTGAACCGCAAGGGGACGGCGGAAACTGGTGGGTGTGAGGCTCCTTAAACAGATTTCCCCCAAAGAGCGCCCTAGTCAGTCTTCCCTTTCCCAGCATAGGGAACTCCCAGTCATGTCCCAATGTCCTGTCTCTTGGAGTCTCCTGAGAGCTCTAGTCCTTTTGAAACTTCCCCCCTCATTCCCCCCTTCTGCAGACCAGCTTGCTCCTATTGTGCCTCTGAATCCTGGAGACCTGACATTCTTAGGTATCTCACAGTAAGCCCCATACTGCCCGCCCTCCCTCTCCCTTCCCTCCCTCAACCTAGCACCTCCCTGTACGTATTCCTCTAAGGTCCCCCTAGTCTGTGGTCCTCAAAACCTTTGCTTCACTCTCCCCTTCCCTTCATCCCTCCCCTGTCCCTTCCTTGACCCTCCCTTCCCTTCTTCCCTCTTCCTTCCTTCCTTCCCTCCCTCCCTCCCACCTTCCCTCCCTTCCTTCCCCCTTCCCTCTCTCCCTCCTATAGCCTTCTCTCCATACCCACCCCTCCCTACCCCCAGTCAACTAGTTATCTTCCTGGTCCTGACTGGTCCCTTTCGACTGTCCCCTCAGGTGGGGAGGATGGGCAGAAGCGACGGCGCAACCGGCCTGAAGCCTTCCCCACTGCTGAAGATATCTTTGCTAAGTTCCAGCATCTTTCACATTATGACCAACACCAGGTCACGGCTCAGGTGTGGGCCTAAGTCCAGACCCCTTCCCCCACACTGGCCTCCTGTCCTACTTTCCTTTCTTCCTTATCTTTTCTTTCCCCCCTAGGCAGGCTAAGCCTCCCAGTCTCATCCCCTTCCACCATCATCCTTTCCTGCTTCCCTGGTTCTTCCCACCTCTCTCTACTCCCGTCTCACTCCCACTGCCCTTATCAGGTCTCCCGGAATGTTCTGGAGCAGATCACAAGTTTTGCCCTTGGCATGTCATACCACTTGCCTCTGGTGCAGCATGTGCAGTTCATCTTCGACCTCATGGAATATTCACTCAGCATCAGTGGCCTCATCGACTTTGCCATTCAGGTGGGGAAGTTGGGGAGATAAGGGGGAAGGAAGGAGTTTGTGCTCTATAGCGTCATAAGGATAGGAGTAGAGGCTCAAGCTAGTGTCCCAGGCTATTTGGAGGCGCAGAAAGACTAGCACTGGGGAAATGGAACATGAGTTAAAACAGCAGGAATAGAGACTCAAGTGCTCCCTGGGGAGGCCCAAGAGACAGATGAGAGCATTCGGCACTCAGTGTCCTCCCATGGTGCAGTTCATAGGATCACATCTTGGAGACTGGTTAGATCGTTGACGTGGCTTGTGTTGTTAATAGAATAGACGGCAGTGGCATATGGCAACAGGGCCATTCTATACTGAGGCGACTCCTGCAGGAAGGGGCTCAGGCCTGGCTTTGCAACAGTTTGCTCACAGGAAGGGGGATTATATATAACATGCAGGGCCTCTTCTCATTTCTCACCCCCCACTCTCTCTGCTAGCTACTGAATGAACTGAGTGTAGTTGAGGCTGAGTTGCTTCTCAAATCCTCGGATCTGGTGGGCAGCTACACTACCAGCCTGTGCCTGTGCATTGTGGCTGTCCTGCGGCACTATCATGCCTGCCTCATCCTCAACCAGGACCAGATGGCACAGGTCTTTGAGGGGTAAGCAGGGCTTCGAAATAACCGAAAGGCGCAGGGCTCTGGTGAACGCTGCTGGAAGCGGCCTGTGGAGAACACGTGAAGCTCTCACTGTGGGAAAGTGCATTCCATTCAGGTGGGGAGGGGAGAGTACTGCCCAGAGACTTGAATCTGGGTCCAGGGCCCTTTGTGCCCCAGCCCCTGCATACCATCTGCTGACCCTCCTGACCTTGCTGCCTTGTGACAGGCTGTGTGGCGTAGTGAAGCATGGGATGAACCGGTCAGATGGCTCCTCTGCAGAACGCTGTATCCTTGCTTATCTCTATGATCTGTACACCTCCTGTAGCCATTTAAAGAGCAAATTTGGGGAGCTCTTCAGGTAAGAGAGGTGGGAGGTAAGGGGTAGAGGGTGGGACCTAGTTCCACCTCCTTCCCATTGCCGCCCAACTCGGGAGCAGAGCACAGCCCAGGACCCTGCTGTCTCTGCAGGGTCATTTGGGGACTGTGTCCTCCACATGTTCTTGGGTCCTGAGCATGGGCCGTCCTCGTCAGCCTTTCCTCCAGCCTGTCTCTGTGGGGCCCACACTCCTCCCCGCTGCCTCCAGAGGCCCCTGCGCCTTATTCTCACTGGTTTCCTTTCCTGCCCAGTCTCCTTTGTCCCATCTCCCCTTTTGTGGTCCCAGGGTCCCTGGTCCCTCCTTTTTTTCTTTTCTCCCCTTTGCTGACCATCCCTCTACCTCACCAGACCTTCTTCAACAGTACTGTCTCCCTTCCCCCACCTCTGCAGCGACTTCTGCTCCAAGGTGAAGAACACCATCTACTGCAACGTGGAGCCGTCAGAATCCAATATGCGCTGGGCACCTGAGTTCATGATTGACACTCTGGAGAACCCTGCAGCTCACACCTTCACCTACACGGGGCTAGGCAAGAGTCTTAGTGAGAACCCTGCTAACCGCTACAGCTTTGTCTGCAATGCCCTTATGCACGTCTGTGTGGGGCACCATGATCCCGATAGGTATGGGGCGTACTGAGTGAGGACTGGGCACCATGCTCCTGCCTGATATTGGGAGGGATGAGATGCCCGGGAGGTACTGCTACCTTGGTTATTGCCGGGTGGAGATGAAAAGTTAATGAGTCTGAGGTCTTGTGGAACAAGGATTTTCCTGAGGGCATTTGTACTTTTCCCCAGGGTGAATGACATCGCAATCCTGTGTGCAGAGCTGACCGGCTATTGCAAGTCACTGAGTGCGGAATGGCTAGGAGTCCTTAAAGCCTTGTGCTGCTCCTCTAACAATGGCACTTGTGGTTTCAACGACCTCCTCTGCAATGTAGATGTGAGACTCAGGGCGGGGTCCCACTGGGGCAGGAGGCAGTTACCAGGGCAGGGCTCTGGTCCCAGTACTCAAGGTAGTAAAGGGACAGAGCTTTGGAAATTGAAGGCGTATCACTTTGAGTAGGTGCCCTCTCTCCACACTGAGTCGTGATGTCTGTCTGCTTTTTCCCCCAGGTCAGTGACCTGTCTTTTCATGATTCCCTGGCTACTTTTGTTGCCATCCTCATCGCTCGGCAGTGTTTGCTCCTAGAGGATCTGATTCGCTGTGCTGCCATCCCTTCACTCCTTAATGCTGGTGAACTACCAATCCGTAACCCCTAGAATTTCTGGACCCCAAATTTCAGTACACATGTGATGAGTGGACTCACGTTGTTCAGTGTGGGGTTCCCTGGCCTCACCAGAGGCCAGTCCTGTGGTGTGCCTCAGGCTGCGCAGGGCCTCTTTCTTACCCTGCATTTGCAGCTGTGATCTTTCCGGTGTTTGACCCTTCAAGGTACTCCCCTTATACTGCAAAACAGTTGGCTGCTCCACCTTTCCTCCAGCATTCTCTTGTTTTTTTCCTTTCACCTGACCTGTCTCCCCTTTTGGCCCCTCACCACCCGCAAACCCACACACAGTCCACCTTCATCCTTTCCAATCTGTTTTGTCTTCCTTCTTTTAGCTTGCAGTGAGCAGGATTCTGAGCCCGGGGCCCGACTTACCTGCCGCATCCTCCTTCACCTTTTCAAGACACCTCAACTCAATCCTTGCCAGTCGGATGGAAGTAAGTGCCCCTGATCTGAGCCAGCCAGCAGTAGAAAGTGCGGCTACCCCACCCCCACTGTTTCTACTTTTGCTTCCCCTGACTTCAGCTCCTTCCCCAGACAAGCCTACTGTAGGAATCCGCTCCTCCTGTGACCGCCACCTGCTGGCTGCCTCCCAGAACCGCATCGTGGATGGAGCTGTGTTTGCTGTTCTCAAGGCTGTGTTTGTACTTGGTATGGGGGTAGGAAGGGAGTGGTGCCAGAAGTGTGTATAGGGTGGAGTGCCAGCTAAACTACAAAGGACAGTCTTTCTCTCTCCTGAAGGTGGTCTCTCTGACCTTTGGGGAGGAGAGGAGGGAGGGAAGTATATTTCTGTCCCATAGGGCAGGATTTGGGGAGTTGCTGCCTCTGTGGGTCCGGGCTGGGTCTCTACACAGCGTTCGGATCTCACTCTGCCCTCCCTATCTCCCACCGGTGAACCACAGGCGATGCGGAACTGAAGGGTTCAGGCTTCACTGTGACAGGAGGAACAGAAGAACTTCCAGAGGAGGAGGGGGGAGGTGGCAGTGGCGGTCGGAGGCAGGGTGGCCGCAACATCTCTGTGGAGACAGCCAGTCTGGATGTCTATGCCAAGTACGTGCTGCGCAGCATCTGCCAACAGGTCAGTCTCACCTTCCCCCCACACCTCCTAAATGCCTCTATATAATATAGTCCTGTTTCCAGCCATGATCACGCCACCTCCCTACTATACATCATGTCCCTCACCAGCCCCCAGCCCATCCCTCTTACCCCTAACCCCCTCGCTGGTTGCCCCGGTCCCCTGATTATCAGCTTCCTCAGGAATGGGTAGGAGAACGTTGCCTTAAATCGCTGTGTGAGGACAGCAATGACCTACAAGACCCAGTGTTGAGTAGCGCCCAGGCCCAGCGCCTCATGCAGCTCATCTGCTACCCACATCGGCTGCTGGACAATGAGGATGGGGAAAATCCCCAGCGACAACGCATTAAGCGTATTCTCCAGGTAGGCCAAGGTGATGGGGGTCTTGGAGGAAGCAGTGGGGCCCAAGCCTGGGGTGAAATAATAGGACTCTTGAGAGAAAAAGAGAGGGAGAGTTAAGCAGGAAGATGAACGAGGATGTGGATGAAAGGTGGGGAGAGAAACAGTTCCAGCATGGGTTTAGAAGTCAAGCCCATACAGTCTAGACTCTAAAGTAAACTGGGTGAGGGCACAGCTCTCTGGAGTAGGACTGTCGTTTATCAGTGGGGAGCATAGCATCTGGGAGGCCTAGTTTTTGGCCTTGTATGTTCGTCATTTTGGTCATGGCTCAGTAATGAATAGTCCTACTACTGAACAGCTGCTACTTATTGAGTGACTGCTTTGTGCCAGGTACCTGGTATTGTGCTCAGCACTCTATGTACATTTTCTCGTTTAATTTTTACAACCCTGTGAAGTAGGTATGAGTATCTCTGTTTGACCTGTGAGGAAACTGAGGCTTGACGAGGTTAAATAACTTGCCCAAGGTGACACAGCTAGTAAGTTTGGAGTCGGGATGTGAACCCAGGTATGCCTGTGCCCTTTTAGCTTCGCTGTGCTGCTGCTTCAGACATTCAGGTGACTGGAGGGTGGAAGAATAAAGCCACTGAGGAAAAGCTAAAGGCATGAGGTCTCTTCAGCCCAGAGGAGATAATGCCGAAGAGAGATTGGCTAACAGTAGCCTTCAGGTCTGTAAAGGACTTTGAGCAGCTGGTTTACAGCAGGAGAAACAGGCTTCAACTTTAACGTCAAGGATTTAGGTTAAGCATTAAGCAGAACTTCCTGATGCTAAGGAATCTGAGGCTCTGGAACAGAAAACTGGAGAAAGATGTGAAATCTTTCCTGAACCAATTTTAAAATAGGATAGGTTTTTCAACCATTTTGGGTTATTTAGGTATAGTCTTTCCTAAAGTTGGGGGCATAGAAAAGTCACTCTTAGACTTCCAGGCGTTTGTGATTCAAGGTTGTGAGACATCGGGAACTGGCCTTGGTGTGATAAGAGGCTGGGGGTCACACAGTGGTGACCCGCTTGGGGGTGGGGGGGTCTCTGTCACAGAACTTGGACCAGTGGACCATGCGTCAGTCTTCCCTGGAGCTGCAGCTCATGATCAAGCAGACCCCTAACAATGTGAGTGGTGCCGGGCCCTCTCTTTCCTGTGCTCACTTTCAGCTCCATGTGTCAGGGAGGTGGGCCACCATAGCAGAACCTAGGTCGTACTCTTGGGTTCTTGACCTGAGAGAGATAAGAGAGGATGGGAAAATGGCAAATGTGTGGAGTTGATGATAAGGGAAATGGGTTGGGAGTGTTGGTGCTCTGCGCTGTGGGGAAGGTTTGTGGTGGTGGTGGAGGCTTTCTGTGGCCACAACTGTAAGGAGGTATGTAAAGGAGAAGACGGTGGGGAACTGGAGAGATATGGAGGTGCTGGAGGGCATGACCTTCAGCAGAGTTGTGTCCCTACCCTCCCATCAACCTCCACAGATGCCTTCCACCCTCATCCCCCATCCCTCCTACCATATGTTTTCCTTCACTCCCAGCTGCCCATTTAGCACCCCTGTGCCTTTCATCCTCCCCAGGAGATGAACTCCCTCTTAGAGAACATTGCCAAGGCCACAATCGAGGTGTTCCAACAGTCAGCAGAGACAGGGTCATCTTCTGGAAACACTGCAAGCAACATGCCCAGCAGCAGCAAGACCAAGCCTGTGCTCAGGTTGGGTAGAAACGTGTTAAGACCCATCCCCTTATGAGTTTCTGTCCTGGTAGTGTAAATGATTTCAGCCGCATGGAGATGCCAGGCGTGCCCATCAGGAAAGGAGAGGACCTGATGCCAGCCTTTGCCCGGCTCGTCTGTGACCCTGTGTACTCCATCTGTCCTCCAGCTCTCTGGAGCGCTCTGGTGTATGGCTGGTGGCCCCCCTCATTGCTAAACTGCCCACCTCAGTCCAGGGGCATGTGTTAAAGGCTGCTGGGGAGGAATTGGAGAAGGGCCAGCACCTGGGTTCCTCTTCCCGCAAAGAACGTGATCGACAAAAGCAAAAGAGGTAACACGGCTTTGGGGGGCCCAGGATTGAGGGGTGAAAAGGCGAGGAGGCAGGCCCAGGGAAGAAGAAAAAATGGGGTAGAGGGGTGAGGATAAAAATCATAGAAAAGTGGAAAATCAGAGGATAAGAGTGGGCCTGGCTGCACAAGAGGCTAGATCTTAGGAGAGTAGAGTCTGGGGCTTGGAGGGATCAGGTTGGAAGTTGCCTGATCTCCAGCCCATGGTCCTGTTCTTTTTCTTTTCTTTTCCTCCCTTCTCTAGTATGTCCCTGTTGAGCCAGCAGCCTTTCTTGTCCCTGGTGCTGACGTGTCTGAAAGGGCAGGATGAGCAGCGTGAGGGACTCCTTACCTCCCTTTACAGCCAAGTGCACCAGGTACAGGTCTCTGGGCCATGGAGCCAGGCAGGAGGGCAGAGAAGGATGCACCCAGGAGGCCACTATGTACTCAGAACCTTCAGTACTTTCTGACGAATACCTCGGGTGCTCTGGGATGGAAACAAGAGGATCCCTGAGCTGTGTGTTATACTTGTTTCTATCTTAGATTGTGAATAATTGGCGAGATGACCAGTACTTAGATGATTGCAAACCAAAGCAGCTAATGCATGAGGCACTCAAACTGCGGCTCAACCTGGTGAGACGGGGAGCTGAAGAGAAGAAGGAAGTGGGTGGGGCTAGAACTGCAGAGCAAAGAAGCCCCAGTTGGAGGAGGGCAGGGGTGAGGATGGAGGGCCCAGGTTCTTCTGGGTCTTCAAGTAATAACCTGACTCTCCTAAAGGATGCAAGACCTGAAAGTGGTTAAGGGGATGGATCCTTGCAGGTGCCCCGCCTCAGTATCCTAGATTCTGGCTGGGCCCTAGCAGCCTGAGAAACCCATTGTGGAATGTTGAATGGAATCTTGGACATCCTTTAGTCCAACTCACATCATTTTATAAGAAAGGAAACCGAGGCCTAGAGATGTCAAGAATTAAGTCATTGGCCTGAGATCATGTAGCAAATCATAGTTACAATTGGAACATGACCTTGGGTGTCCTAAGTCGACCAAACCCAGGTTCTAATCTGAGCTTTCCCTGAATGCCGGACTTGGCCCCTGAACCATCTGACTGACTTGTTGTGGCCCTGGCAGGTGGGGGGCATGTTTGACACGGTGCAGCGCAGCACCCAACAGACCACAGAGTGGGCTGTGCTCCTCCTGGAGATCATCATCAGCGGCACTGTCGACATGCAGTCCAACAAGTAAAGCATCCCCACCTCCTCCCTTCAATTTTGTACCCAAGGAGATCCCCCTTCCCCCACACCAGCTGCACAACCCGCTGTGATTGGTGTGGCTGACACTGCAGACTCTGAGGTCCCGGGTTCCCCACATGGTTTTGGTGCCCTCGGGATGATGTCTTAAGCACACTCCCTACTTCTGTCCCACCCTGAGGCCTTTGTCTGTCTGAACCTCTTTCTTCTCCTGTTTTCTCCCTGGCTTCCTGTCACAGCGAGCTCTTCACCACTGTATTGGACATGCTGAGCGTGCTCATCAATGGGACCCTGGCTGCGGACATGTCCAGCATCTCTCAAGGCAGCATGGAGGAAAACAAACGTGCCTACATGAACCTGGTGAAGAAGCTGCGGGTGAGCAGAGGAGGCAAGGACGAGGCTCGGGGGACTACGATATGGGCTCCCTCTCCCCTGTGTTTACTGTCCAGCCCAGGGACTTCTTTCTGGCCAGAGCCCCTACCCTCCCCTTTCATGTCCATTTTTCCTTCGTTCTTCATACAGTGAGGATTTACTGAGCGTCTTCATGCCAGGTTCTGTGCTGTCCTCTGAGACTTCCCATCCCTCTTTTTCTGTGTCCTTGAACTCTTGTCCCATCTTCCTGTGCCTGCAGAAAGAGTTGGGGGAGCGCCAATCAGACAGTCTGGAAAAAGTTCGCCAGCTGCTGCCACTGCCCAAGCAGACCCGAGATGTCATCACATGTGAGCCACAGGGCTCCCTTATTGACACCAAGGGCAACAAGATTGCCGGCTTTGATTCCATCTTCAAGAAAGAGGCATGTTCTGTTGTCTTCCAGTCCTGGGCCCCCCACCCCCGCCGCTGCTTTTCCCCGTTGGGCCAGAGCCTCCCTGCCTTAACCTTGTAGCTATAGCAGGCTCACAGGGCCTGGCCAGTGAGAGCCGACTCTGGGCGCTGAGCTAATCACGTGCCTTTCCTTACATTTCTTCTCCCCATCTTGGGAGTCTCACCCTCTCGCCTTGGTCTCTTGCTTCACTCCTGCCCACCTCTCACCACTCCTACCCACCTTTGAACATACTACCCATTTCTCAGCACCCCACCCTCCTCTATCCTCTGCCCCACTTGCCTCCTGTCCTACTCCACCCCTGCCTGTGCCGCACCCTTCTGTCTGGCTGACAGCCAGTATCTCTTTTATCCCTGCATTTCTCTCCCCCCACTCACCATCTCAGCACAGTTTTCTCTTTCCCCTCACTCTGTCAGTTGCAGTATTTGTTGAGTAACCATAATCATTGTGTATAGTAGAGAGGGAGAGGAAAAAGAGGATGCAGAGTTTAAAATCCAAAAGCCAAGCAGTTCATATATACATTCTCTTCACTGCTTTTCCTGGCCCGTCTGTCTCTGTCTGTCTTTCTGAGTGTCCTTGTCTTGCTCGCTCGCTCGCTGCCCGACTCTCACCTCGCCTTTCTCTGTCTCTCTCCACTTTGTCTCTTCGTCTCTCTCTCTCTTCCTGTTTTTTTCTCTCTCCCCCGTCTCTCTCTTTCTCTCTGCCTGTCTTTAGTCTCTCACTGCCTTTTCTCTCTCCCTTCCTGTTTCTGTCTCTGTCTTCCTCTGAATGTCAGTCTGTCTCTGAGTGTGCTCCCTCCACCCATCGCCCTCTCCCCTCTTGACTCTGTCTCCTCCGTGTGGATGTACGTGTGTCTGTGTCCATCTGTCTTCCTCTCACCATCTCCCCTGAATCTACCCGTGACTTTTTTCCTTTATTGCCAACAGATATTTTCCCTGCTCCTACAAGTCCTCAAAGTCTGTCTTCTGTTTTCCGAGTTTCAACAGCTCACTGTTTCTCATTTTCTGGAGCAGGGTCTACAGGTTTCCACCAAACAAAAGATCTCTCCCTGGGATCTTTTTGAGGGGCTGAAGCCGTCTGCACCACTCTCTTGGGGCTGGTTTGGAACAGTCCGGGTCGACAGGCGAGTGGCCCGAGGCGAGGAGCAGCAGCGGTTGCTGCTCTACCACACACACCTGCGGCCCCGGCCCCGTGCCTATTACCTGGAGCCACTGCCACTGCCACCAGAGGATGAGGAGCCCCCCGCTCCCACCCCGCTAGAGCCTGAGAAAAAGGCTCCAGAGCCCCCCAAAACTGACAAGCCTGGGGCTGCTCCACCTAGTACTGAGGAACGCAAGAAGAAGTCCACGAAGGGCAAGAAACGCAGCCAGCCTGCTGCCAAGACAGAGGTTAGTGCTGCCTCCATTCTGCTGCTTCCACAGCTTCTCGCGCTTCATGATTCTGTTCAGTTTCTGGTTTGTGGGAGGGGCACAGGTGTGTGCAGAAGGGGTGCCATAAGAATTACAAAAATTAACTCTGTGGATCCAGCTCCTCTTCAGCCCTCCTACCCAACCTCGTCCCACTCCTCAGCTACTGCTCACTCACCCTCCTCTGCGTTCATATAGGACTATGGAATGGGCCCAGGGCGGAGTGGCCCCTATGGTGTGACCGTGCCTCCGGACCTCCTGCACCACGCCAACCCTGGTTCCATATCCCACCTTAGCTACAGGCAGGGTTCCATAGGCCTGTACACCCAGAACCAGCCACTACCTGCAGGTGAGTGCCAGCCACTAGGAACAGGGCAATTACTGAACATTCCTCCCACCTGAAGGATGATGCCACTCCTCCGAGGAGCTATGGATGACCAGGACAGAGCAGGGACCAGAGGGATGAGGAGCCTACAGAGGTCAGCCTGATCCCCTTTCCAGGTGGCCCTCGTGTGGACCCATACCGCCCTATGCGGTTACCAATGCAGAAGCTGCCGACCCGACCACCTTACCCTGGAGTGCTACCCACAGCCGTGACTGGCGTCATGGGACTGGAACCCTCTTCCTACAAGACCTCTGTGTACCGACAGCAGCAGCCTGCGGTGCCCCAAGGACAGCGCCTTCGCCAACAGCTCCAGGCAAAGATAGTGAGAGGGGCAGTAGGGAGGGCCGTCAGGGAGAGGGGCTTTTGAGGGCAGCAGGACTGAGGAGACACTTGGGATCTTCACAAGGACAGGCGGAGTGGGAGATAGAAGAAACGAGATGGCGAAAAGTGTTTCCTGAGTTTGAGTTTGTCCCCTTTTTCCCTTTAGCAGAGTCAGGGGATGTTGGGACAGTCATCTGTCCATCAGATGACTCCCAGCTCTTCCTACGGTTTGCAGACCTCCCAGGTAAGGGCACAAGGTGGTGAGACTTGGGGAGCTTGAGGCAAGCTGCTCTGCACACTCTTGACCCTGACTCCCTCTCTCCTCCTTCCCTCCAGGGCTATACTCCTTATGTTTCTCATGTGGGATTGCAGCAACACACAGGCCCCGCAGGTACCATGGTGCCCCCCAGCTACTCCAGCCAGCCTTATCAGAGCACCCACCCTTCTACCAATCCTACTCTTGTAGATCCTACTCGCCACCTGCAACAGCGGCCCAGTGGCTATGTGCACCAGCAGGCCCCAACCTACGGACATGGGCTGACCTCCAGTCAGAGGTACCCAAGGAGATGGAGGGCTGTGAAGACGTAGTGAGATAGGAGGGCGCATTTGACTTGGGAAAACTGACGCCTGGGAGTGATGGGACTAGTCAGACTTTTCGAGATGTGCAAACCACTTATCTGGCCACATAGCCTGTCATCACAAAATGCCAGAGCTGGAAGGGACCCTGGCAAGCACTAGACTCACACCTACTTCCCCAACGTGTCTTTGAGGCCCAGAGAGGAGAAATCATTTCTCCAACTATGATAAGGAAAAATTTGGGGTTCATTGATGCACTGTGTGACCAAGAGTCACCAAGCTCTTAGCAGAGCAGTTTCGCACTGGAATAGACTAATGAACAAATCGTCCCACCATGCCGCATGTTAATCAGGCCTCAGATAAGACATTGTAATCATGTCTTGGGGTTCTGCGGCTTAGAATTTAGAATACTGCGGGGTGGACCCGAGGAAAAGTCCTTTACTTGGAAGGATTAACTGCCCACTGTGTGGCTAGCACTATGCTAGCACTGGGTGGGGTGAGGAAAGATGCCAAAAAAAAAAAATACCAAGTCCTTCACCATGAAGAATTTTTACTGTCGTTGGGGAAGATGAGACTGAACACTTAAGAAGAACACTTAGAGAACATTATGAGAAGAGGCAGCATTAGGTGTGCAGTTGTGTGCTGTGAAGTGAAAAGGGAATTCAGACAGGTAGGGGATAACACCACTGGGGGCCTGAGTCATCGGAGAAAGTGCCAGGAAGGAGGTCAGACTTGCGTTGGCCTTCGAAGAATAGCTGATTTGGGTTTGTGGAGAGGAGGAGAGGGAAGGGTGTTCTAGGCAGAGGACATAGCATGAACGAAGACACGGGGAGCAGAATGAGTTGGGTGGCTGGGAGGACAGGAGGAAAAAGTGCTTGGATAGAGTGTAAAATTCATGCCAGGGAAGTAAGGGATAGGCTAGGAGCGGGCAGGTTGATAGAGGGCCTTGAGTGCTAGTGCAGAGTTGAGACACAATCCCAGAAAGCGCTCTTTTGATGAGGAAAGTGATGTGATGAGTTGGGCATTTTGAGAGATTAATGTGGAACGTGTGGATACGATACATAGGAAAGGTGAGGGAAAATATGAGGCAGAGGGCCCAGCCAGTAGCCTGTTACAGTGATGTACAGATTGGGGTGAGGAAGGCGTAAAGAGCAGTGGGACTCAATAGTCTTTAAGACGCTGAGATGTTATTGGGGACCACCATCAACAATACCAGAAACCACCTCAGTGAGTGTTTATAGAATACCTGCCCCGTGCTAAAACTGGTTTTCATTTTCATAAGAGAAAAAGAGCTAAAACGGCGTAGAAAAATTCCTACCCATGAAGGTTCTGAGACACTGAAATGGGCTGCTGTCTTTGCCTCTTGTTCCTCAGCCTAGAAGTATGTCAGAACCTAAGAGGGCTTTTCTGGTTAGTGACAGGAAGAATGAATGAAATGACTTGTTGACACTTCTTTCAGGCCACGGACCCAGGCCTTATATTCCCCCTCTCTCCCCGCTCTGTGCCTTGACCTCTGGACCTCTTTCTTTGTAGGTTTTCACACCAGACACTGCAGCAAACACCCATGATGGGTACCATGACTCCACTGGGCGCCCAGGGCGTCCAGGCCGGCGTCCGATCAGCTTCCATCTTGCCTGAGCAGCAGCAACAGCAGCAGCAGCAGCAGCAGCAGCAGCAGCAACAGCAGCAGCAACAGCAGCAGCAGCAGCAGCAGCAGCAACAGCAGCAATACCACATCCGGCAGCAGCAGCAGCAGCAGATCCTGCGGGTAAGGCCCTGGGATTTCCTCTGGGATCTGGGAGCCCAAGAAGGAGGGGAGGCACAAGCTCTTCCAGGTTGTTATGAAGGCTGAATGAGGCTGTGTACATAAAGCTCCCGGCAGAGTGGCTGGCACATAGTAGAGGCTTAAGAAGTTAGTTCCCTCCTCTCCCCCGTTTTGTTCTGGGGGTCCTGGTGGGAGAGAGTTGGGAGTTGTCTGCTGGATCCTTTAGATGTGTTTTCTTCCTCTGCAGCTCTCTGAGGAAGGAGGGCAGTGGACCCAGAGTTCCCTCCCTGCTGCTGCTTCCCCATCCCCATCCCTCCACCACTGAGGCTCAGCTCCCTTGCTCTCCTTAGGAGTATCTCTCATGTTTTCACAGCAGCAGCAGCAGCAACAGCAGCAGCAGCAGCAGCAGCAGCAACAGCAGCAGCAGCAACAGCAACAGCAGCAGCAGCAACAGCAAGCACACCAGCAGCAGCAGCAGCAGGCGGCTCCTCCCCAACCCCAGCCCCAGTCCCAGCCCCAGGTAGCTGCTGGACTACAGTCCCGGGCTCAGGGACGGCTGCCCAGGTTGGGCACACAGCCATGGAACTGGTTGGGGACAGTGTGCAATGGGGTAGAGGTGGGAGGCAAGGCATGGCACTCGAAAAAGGGGTTGGGAGATGAGGATGGAGAAGGAACTGGAAGGTTTGAAGTGGAAGGTTCAAGTTCAGTCTTCCACTTCCTGTTTCCACCTCAGTTCCAGCGCCAGGGGCTTCAGCAGACACAGCAACAGCAACAGACAGCAGCTTTGGTCCGGCAGCTCCAACAACAGCTCTCCAGTAAGCCTGCCTTCCTTCCCAAGAAGAACCCCATGGATTAGATGGGGGTGGGGGGACGAAGTCACTGAGGTGATTGCTTCAGGCTCAGGTTGTGGGGGGAAGCATTGCATTCCATCCCTTCCCTTGGTACCTGAATAGCTTTCCTCATGCACACCCACACCTCTGCTTGGTCTCCCACCCCTGATAATCTCTGGTTTTCCACAGATACCCAGCCACAGCCCAGTACCAACCTATTTGGACGCTTCTGAGCCACCTGGAGGAACTGCTTGTGCACTGGATGTGCCCCCCCCCCCCCACTTTCCTCTTAATTCCCAGTCCCCTTCCCGGGCTAGCACCAGTAGTGGTTGGGGCTCTTCCCTCAGGCTCCATTTTTAATGAGTTTTTAGTATTTTTGTTAATGTGAGGCATTGAGCTGTTGGGTTTTGTATATTATTTATATAGAGACCCCAGAGCTGTTGCACCCAATACACAGAGCTTCTTTGCAAAGGGAGTGTGTGAGTTCTGTGTGGCTGGGAAGGGTGGGCTCTTGGGAGAGTGCTGGGAGCTGGACCGACGAGTCAGAGCCTTCCTTCTGTTCAGATCATCCCCCCAGTTTACCTTCCACCCCCTAAATCTCTCAATTCTAATTGGATTGCTACCCTGTCTTCCCCTCTCCAATCTGACAACATATGAAGGTTTGGGCCCTTAGTCTCTTAAGAAGGGTAGCTTACCGCCTCGGCTAGATGTTGTAGCTTCTTTACCAATTTACTCCGTGGAGGATATACCACTGGGATTGGAAAGGGGCCAATAGGCCAGAGGAAAAATTAGTGAAACCTGATTCTCCTTCCACCCATCACACATGCTGGGGTTTGAACAAGCTTCGGGGTGGAGGAGGTGACAGACTGCCTACCCTTTTTTTTTTGCCATCTTGTGTGGTCCCCATTGTGCACCCAGCGGTATCCTAGACAGAGAACTTCCCTGAGAGTCTCATTTCCGGGATGAAAAATTGCCTTCCATTGAGAAGTGTCACCATCAAATAGGTGGTGGAAGGATGGTGTGGCTCTGGGAGGAAGAGACCAGTGAAAGGAAGCACCCTTTTCTCTCTCTGATCTGTTTTTGGAACTGCTTGTTTTCACACAACCCACCTTAGCAGGACCCAGGATGACTAGTGCTTGCTCTCATTGTACAGTAGAGAAAACTCAAAGCTGTTGTTCCAGTCACATGTAGAACAGTGGCAGGGCCATTCTCAGCCCTCTTGCCTTCAGGTTTGGGGCCCTAGATCTAAGGCTATCCAGGAGAGCCAACTAGTTTACTACATTGGAGTCTTCTGGTGTGCCCAGCTGGGGCTGGAAGAGGACCAGCCCCAGCTTTGTGGGTGGCTGGTACAGGATGACTTGACAACTTCAAGATAACATCCAGGCCATAGTTGCCTATATCACTGGAAGTGTCAGGTGTGCTGGTAAAACCAGGAGCACCAAATCAATACCCAGGTTATAAAAAATAAAAAAATAATAAAATCCCTCTTTGAAGTCCACAAAGCCCTTGCTCGTATGGGACTTACCAAGTTTAAGAGTTGTGTGCACAAAGAATGGAACTCCCCAACAGGGTAAAGGCAGAGCTGACTGAAGCTTTCTTCTGACCTTTTCTGTCCTGACATCCACATTCTGAGGAGCTACATGGGTAGAGACTTGGCTGGGATAAGGGAGACTCAGAGGGGCTTGGGGTGGGGGGCTAAACAAACTGGACAGGTGTACTACATACAGAAACGCAAGACACAAGGACGGCTGGGTCTGGGGTGGAGAGACTGAAATGGTTGGACAGCTGACATGCTGACTGTCTGAGTCTGACGTGCCCCAGCAGAAGCAGCAGAAAGGAACAGCATTGACCTTTGGGAGAGTGACAGGATGAGGGCAAAATGCCACCTCCCCCTGCCCGCTGGCCCGCCTCACTGGTTGCCGCTTGAGTAGTGCTGGTGCTGAGGAGAGGTAGGGATGCTGAGTGAGGCGGAGGCGTGTCTTTACGGAGCATGACGGGAGGCTCCTGAAGGCAGTGCCTCAGTTTCTCCCTTTGTTTCAAGGTCTCAAGCTTTGCAGGTAAAGTTGGGACTAGCTGCTCTGGACCACCTGTCTGTGACTGGAGGGGTGTGTGTACGTGAGAGAGGGAGAGAAAGCCTGGGCAGAGCGTGCTTGAGCATGGGAGGAATTGGGCCATGCCCCAGGACTTGAGCCATCTCTGGCACAAAAGGAGTTAATGGCAGGGACCGCGCCCCCCCCCCCACCCTGTGTCCGGGCACGCGCAGCGCGCCCCCTCGGTGCGCGGGCACAGCAGCCAGGCTGCCGGAGAGCAGATCTCGGGGATTCGGGTGCGGAGCCCTTGGCCTGGAGGCGATATGGGTGGTCCACGGCCCGCTTCAGTCGCTCGCTACAGCCTGGGGAACAGGTGAGGCCGCCTGCCCCGGTCTCTCATCCTCTAGCTGTCCATACCTTGCCCAGATCCTATCCCCTCCCAATCCCAGGCTCCTCCACTCCCCAGCCAGTGCTCCCCAGCCTGCTCAACCCCATGTTCTCCATCGGCACCCCTGACCCCCCGGTCCTCCCCCGCTTCCCTTCTCTCCTCCACCTCCTCCCTGAATCCCGCATCTCTATCATCCTCCTGCCTATGGTCCCTCTATTTCCACAGCCCGGCCGGCATGCCCATCAAAAAAATACCCCTACCAAGGGCCCCCAGCCCCATTCCTGTATTGCACATTGCCAGTCCCCCCTCCCCCGCAGTGCAGCCCCATCTCTCTTCCATTATAGCATCTCACAGCCAGGCTCCCTCCCCCACTCTCTGCAAGCCCCCCCCTCCAATGGAGGCCTTTATCCTATCCTCCCCCATTCCAATGCAGCTCCGTCCCCCAATACCGTTCGGAACCCGCGTGGCCCCCAATGCTGTAGTTCTCAATACCAGTCCATTCCTGCACAATGCCCCTCGCCCAATACTGCTCCAGCCCAGAAAGTACCCCCAGATGCCATTCTGATTCCCAGCATTGCCGCCTCCCCCTGTCTTCTCCCAAATTGCAAGTTGGACCAGGATGGAGATCTCAGCCTTGGGGACTCATAGTGGGTCTTAGGGTACAGAGGGCGTTTGGGGGTTGGTCGATTTGTCTAGGTGTTCACAGGGGAGGCGCATTTGGCGCCGAAGGGTTACTGGAGAGGGATGCATCCCGAAAGGGTTAATGGAATTTGTGGGGAGGGGCGGCACCGAGGGGGTTAATGGTGGGGGGGGGGGGGGGGGGGGGGGGGGGAGGCCGTGTGAATGAGCGGTCTGTGCCCCGGAGTTGCCATGGAGACGGTGAATGGGGGGATTGTGTGAACTCAGCTGCGGACTATCCCCCCCATACACACACACACCCCCACTCCCTCCTGCCCCACCTCCCTACTCCTACCCCTTCCTTTCCCTTCCCTTTCTCCCCTCCACCCGGGTGCATTCTGGGCAGTGTCTGGGATCTAACCCCTCATACTTTGCTCCCCATTTCCTCTGAGCCCCCACCCCTTTAGTCTCTGCCCGCCCTCCCTCCTCCTCCCTTTTCTTCCTCTTCCCTCTTTCCTCTCTCTCTCTCTCTCTCTCTCTATTTCTCTCTCACACATACACACACACACACACACACACATTCTCATTCCCCTCTCACGGTGGCCGATTGCCGGGCGTTCCCAATCTCCCTCCCCCACCCCTTCAGCCAGTTCTTAAAGGAGCAGGCCTGCAATCTTGGAAGGCGGGAGAAATGGGGGAAAACCAAATTCTGTGTGTGTGTGTCCATGCAGGCGTGTCTGTGTGTGCCTGTGTACATGTGTTGACGGTATAACTGTGTGTCAGAAAACCTGTGTGTCTTGAGTGTGTTGCTATTTCTGTTTCTGTCTCCACCTATGTGTCACCGTTATGCTGCATGTGTCTCTGGATATTTACCTATGCGGCGTGTCTGATTATATTTCAGTAAGTCTCTGTGTGTCTCTGAATGTCTCTCTCTGTGAGTCTCTGACTCTGTGAGGCTCTCTGACTCAGAATGTGGGACTATATGAGGGGATCTCTGTGGGTTTGGAATGTATGTCTCTGGGAGTGAGTATCTCAGTTTCTGTGATCCTGGCTTGGTCTCTCTCACTCCCTCTTTGAGTCTTTGTGAGTTTATTTCTATGAGTCTCTGAGTGTGTGTCCCCTGCACTCCGTTATTTATTTTACACTGGCTGAGCATTGACAATGCCTAGGGTGCTAGGCAGAACGGTTTCTGCCTCGGTCCTGGCACTCTGTGAGAATTAGAGGGAGCCCAGCCGATGGAAAGGACCAAGGCTTAAGGAATGGGGAGCATTGAGGGCTGAGAAGAAATGTACAGGAGGGGCCCAGGAGGGTCTGTGGACTCTGTGTATGGCTGTCCTGCCCCCTGCCCTGCCTGAGGACGAGAGGGTCTCTCTGTGGGACCCTTTGCCTATCTGCTGCTTTCCCTTCTATGCCTTAGAGTCCCAGAGTGAGGGTACCAATCTCACCCTCTCCTGATGTGGAGGTGCCTGTGTGGGGCTACCAGGTCCAGGCGGCCAGAGAGTCAGTGTCCACACGGCATGCCCAGAGACCGGAGCTCCATTTCCAGTTCTCCCCACCCCCTGCTACCACATGCTACTCTGGCTCCAGCTGACCCCGATGAGCTCCACTGGCTAAGGAGTTAGAGTTGGGGACTGGGAACTTGCAGTGGCAACAACTGTCACTCTGTCAATCCCCGTGGATTTTCCAACAATGGCTAGGCACATAGAATGGTTCTGACTGGCAGTGGAGATCATCCATGGGTCCCTGGAACTCTGGGCATGTGAAACCTCTCCTAACTGTGGGAGAATAGCCCAAGCCCAGCAGGGCCCCAAAGACCGACTTGGTAGCCCTCTCCAGCCATCTTGGATGACGTATACTTCCCTCTTTCCACAGGCCTGTCTGGCCCTGAGGGAGTCCCCTTTCTGAAGCTGTGGTGCTTGGACGACCTGTTCTCTACGTTGCTGGGCACCTGTAGGTGTCCCTCGAGAGCTCAGTTTTGAGGTTCAAGTCAGTGTGGCCATGAAGGGGCTGCCTGTTGGGCTGATGCTGTGACCCTGGAGTCTGCCTTTCCTGCCAGTCCCCCTGCCCGGAACATGTGGCTGCGGCTTGGCCCGCCCTCGCTGTCCCTGAGCCCCAAGCCCACAGTTGGCCGGAGCCTGTGCCTCACCCTGTGGTTCCTCAGCTTGGTGCTGAAGGCCAGTACCCAGGCCCCGGCACCCACAGTCAATACTCACTTTGGGAAGCTAAGGGGTGCACGGGTACCATTGCCCAGTGAGATCCTGGGGCCTGTGGACCAATACCTGGGGGTGCCCTACGCAGCTCCCCCAATCGGCGAGAAACGTTTCCTGCCCCCTGAACCACCCCCATCCTGGTCTGGCATCCGGAACGCCACACACTTTCCCCCAGTGTGCCCCCAGAACATCCACACAGCTGTGCCCGAAGTCATGCTCCCCGTCTGGTTCACTGCCAACTTGGATATCGTCGCTACTTACATCCAGGAACCCAACGAAGACTGCCTCTACCTGAACGTCTACGTGCCCACGGAGGATGGTGAGTGCTGCGGCCAGGCACTGCGCCCTCCCTGCCTCCCACCCGCCCTGTTGTGTTTGTGGCTTGCATGTAGTTGTGTGCCCTGCAGCATGCATCTGTCTGTCTGTGAAAACGCTTCTAACCATCACTCTGCTTGGCCTCCCCCTTCCTCTTCCCTGTTCTTCCCTCTCCCAGCATTGTCTGAGCTCCCATGTGTGAGTGACACTGTTACCAGGAGGGGCCTGGCCAGGCCTGAAAGCTCTGACAGGTCTAGGGCCAGAGTGCTGGATGGGGCTTCCCTGGGGGAGTATGGGCCACTGCTGGCAGCTGCCCGCGGGAGGATGCTGGCTCCACCAGGCCCCCCTGTTGCCATTCCACCTGCTTTGAAAGGTGGTAGGTGTGTGTGGCCAAGGGAGCTGGGTGTGTGTGGGGGGCGGGGGACAAGCCTGGTGGGCATTACTTAGGTGCCTCCTCTTTCACTAGCTGATGCCTCCTCCCGCGGGGGTCATACTAAGGTAAGTGACAGAAACAAGGAGATGGTGGGACAGGCTCTCTGCCATGTGCTGCCTGCAGAGCAGCTCTTGGGGCCTGGGAGGGTGGGGGGTGCATGCCCCTGGGCAGAGGCCTCCTGTTATTTTTTAGTTTTTTATTCATTTTACAGTAAAGCGGATTTCCAAGGAATGCGCCCGAAAGCCCAACAAGAAAATTTGTAGGAAAGGAGGTAGGTAGCGAGCCGGCGGGGAGGGAGAGAGAGAGAGAGGGAGGGCTGCCTGCCCACCTGCCCTTGCCCCTGAGGACCCAGCCTTCCTTCAAGTAGCACAGGCTCAGGGGGCGGTCGGTGAGCAGGCACAAGCTCCACCTCATCCAAGGGCCCTGGCTGCTTTTCAGGGAGGATTTGGTGGCCTAAGGCAGGTTCAGAGCAGAAGCAGCAACCCCATTTCTTCCAGTCTTCCCAGCCCCAAATTCTGCCCTAAAACGTGTGCCAAAGACAGAGCCACCTCAGGAGAAACTTGAGGCAGCCAAGATGGAACCGGAGGCTCTGCCCTTTTCCTGGTGGGGGAGCCACCAGCTCGTCCCACCATGCTCTTTCCTGGGGTGAAAGTCTAGACTCAACTCTCAGGCCCTGAAGCTTAGACCAAAGTAGTCCTGCCACCCTGCCCACCACCTCTGGCCAGAGCATAGCTGAGTGACCCAGCCTAGTTTGGTGGCAGACCTTGGCGGTCTCCAGGAACTCTGGACTCTAAATGAGACACGAGATCCTGGATTATAAATTTACCCTCTTGCTGGGAAGAATTTGTTACCCCTGTATAATAATTCTTCCTGTTCGAATACCACTTTATATTTTCTGCGAAGTGCTTTCATACTTGCCTCATAAAATCCTCCCCACACACCTGGAAGCTCACAAGGCAGGAGTCGGTATCTCAGTTTTATGGATGAGGAAACAGGCCCAGGGGAGTGACTTGCTGATGCTCAAGGCCCCATCACTGGTCTGTGGTAGAGCTGGGACCAAAACGTGGGTCTCTTGACCCTCAGGGCAGTGTTCTTTCCACTGTAGCACGCGAAGCAACTCCCATCTGGTCATTCCCACCTCCCGAACTCTGGGAAAAAAAATGCTGAAATTTGGATGGGTTGGGCCCAACTGGAAACAGTAACAGCCTAAGGAACAGGTGGAAGATCACAGCCTGATCCCCACAACCCTTTGGCAAGCTTGGAGTTTGTTTTCCTTTGAAATCCTAGGTCAGGGTTCCCCAGAGAGGGCTGGTTGGGATTCCTGGGACCGGATGCTCCCTGCTGAATAAGACTCTCTGGGGGCAGAGCCCAGGAATCCGCATGGTGAGTGTGTGTGCTGAGTGCTCTTGAGGCGCGCTGAAGCACTAAGGCCCGCTGCCCTAGGGGAGGTGTTCCACCACAGTCCCACACCCAGCCCAGGACCTCGCACACAGCAGGCAATCAGTAAACACTTTTTTGCACCAATGAAGCAGCATTGTCGTGTTGCAGCAAGAGTGCACGTCTGGGAACCACAAAGCCTGACTGAGTCCCAGCTCTGTTGCTAACTCATGGTGAGACCTCAGGCAAGTCTTTTTCTTTAAGAACCTCTGTTTTCCGCATCTGAAGATGGTAGGGGACCATTCTGGCCTTAACATTCCATCAGCCTTCAAACGGATTCAGGAAGTGGGCTTCTTAAGCCTACCTCTATGAGTTACTGACTGGGGTGGGGGGAGGGGCAGGGAGAGGAGACGACATTAACATTAACGGCTTCCTAGGAGGAATGATCTCCCCAGGGCGCCAGTAAGAGCCTAGGGCAGTTCAGTCCTGTCCTGAGAGTCTGGTTAGAGAGCTGACTGGAGGCTCCACCCAAATATAAGCATTTACCAATCAGGATTGTTGACTACGGGCAAGGCCATGTGCTAGGTGCTGTCGGGATGTGAAGGGATGTGAAGTAGAGGAAAGACTGAGGAATAACTAAAGGCCTGATGGCTACTTTGAAGAAGATCCTAGCCGTGTATTTAAACTCAGCTGGTTTGGCTAAGCCCCACAGGCCAAGCTGGGGAGTAGGTTCCAGAGAGTGTGGGGGAGGGCTTCGGTCATTTAGCTGTTGAAATTAGTTCCCTTCCTAGGGCCTGTTGGCCAGTCGGACTGGAGTTACAAACCCTGCCTCTTGGGGGACCCATCCCCAGAGGCCGTTGGGGTTGTGATGTGCATAGGGTAGGCAGGGCTGGCCTGGCTGAGATCCTGCTGCAGCATAGTGTCGGGATGGGGTCGGTGGTCTGGCTGGCCTGGGTGACAGGCACGGCAGCAAGGAGTTGCTCAGCAAGTGCCAAGCTGAAAGACCAAAGGCATCTGTCCCAGCAAAGGAGGAGGCCGGGACAATGCAGCAACCCAGGGACACTCCCAGAGAGGGGCAAAAGGGACGCATCTTCTGCATCAGGGCCCCTGGGAAGTAAAGAATTTCCTGGGAAAGACCTGCCCCACGCCCCCGCCTCCACCCCCATCAAGTTGGAGGGAATTCGCGTTTAGGGATGAGTGATTTCTTTTCATTTGGGGGAAATAGAGACGTGAGGATGCCCCAAGTCCCACAGGGTTTCTGAGGGCAGTACTGGTAGGCACCACTGGAGGTTCAGGAAGCCGGAGGCGGTTTCTGCCCCTCAAGCTGGCTCTTGCCCTAGTTGAAAAGGCATTTTGTAATATGAGGGCGGTTCCTGTTTTGATTAATAGCTGTAAGGGAATTCAGTCCCCAGAGCCCAGACCAGCTGAGAAAGAGGGCTATTTGCTGCCTCCAGGCTGAGAGTATCTGGTGTCATAGACAAGAGGGTAAGCCCTGGGGTGCCAGCAGAATGACCTCGGTTTCCACACGCTGACCAGCATCCAGGCAGTAGGTCCTCTTTCTCCACAGCCATTCTCAAGATGCACTTCTCGTCGCCTTAGAACAGGGAGGAGAACTGGTGCCAGCTTACCCCCAGGTCCTAAATGTCTCTCTTCTCTCCTCTAGTCTCTTCTTTTTTCTCCCTCCCTTCCCTCCCCTCCCCTCCACACTCCACCTCTTTTCTCATTTATTTTCTTCCCTTCCCTTTCCCCCATCCCAGAAAGGTAGCATGGTGCAGTGGAAAGACCATGGGCTTTGGAGTCAAGCAGACCTGGGTTTGAATCTCACCTTTAGCACTTCCTAGCTGTGTGATCTTGAGCAAGTCACTTTACCTCTCTGAACCTCAGTTTCCCCATCAGTGAAACAGGAATAGAGATAGCACCTACCTCATTGGGGTGTAAGGATCAAACAATATGGCAGAAGTAGAGTGTCTGGCACATGGTAAATATTCAGTACGTGGTAGGAGCTATTACCATTATTCCTATCTCTCTGTTTCTCTCTCTCTCTTTCTCATGTCCCTTTTTCCTTTTGCCTTTCCCCCTTTCCCTCCCTCTCTGGCTCTCTCTAGATCTCAGAGCAATGCTTGCTGCTCTCAGGCCTGGTTCCTGTGGCTGGAACCCCGTTTGCCATTAACCAGCTCAGGGGGCCCCAACGAGGAAGACCAGAGGGAAAGCTTCATCTCCCATTTTCTCCTGTGGGAATCAGGGTCAGCTGAGGCCCAGCTTGAGCCTGCCCACTGGGCCAGGGTAGCTCAGGGCTGGGGTCCTTGGTACCCGTCTCTGCCCTAATAGCTCACATCCATATCCACACATGCTGGCAGTGCCGCCTCTCACCCTCCGGGCCTGCCCTTGCTCTCCAGCTCAGCCTGCCTGTGTACACACGTGCAGTCTCTTCCACCCGGAAGAAATCCTTTCCCTCAGTGGGTCTCTGGCTCTGTGCCCCGGCCCATCTGCTGCTATCCCCTTCCTAGCTGGGAAGGTACTTGGTTGAGATGGGCTGTTGGGGACAGGGAGGCGGGGCAGGGAGGTGCAGGGAGGCCAGCACAGCAGGGGCCTGCAACACCATCATCCTGATGAAGGTCTGGGCCTCAGCCCACCCATTCCCTCAGTTCTTGCCATCCCTCCTGCCTGTCCTGGGCTCAGGCCCAGAGCTGGCTTGCTGGGCCACACTGCAGTCATGCTGTTTTTGAATTCTCTCTCTGTTTTGTTCTCTGTTCTGTGCTGTTGTGTCTCCCCGTGTCTGGTCCCCAGGATCCGGCGCTAAGAAACAGGGCGAGGACTTAGCGGATAATGACGGGGATGAAGATGAAGGTATTTGGGGGCTGCAGGGCGTGGCGGCTGGTGCATGGCACAGAGCCCCTCCCCCTCTCGATGGGGAGAAGCCCCGTCTGTCTGTCTGTCCGTCTGTTGGTGTGTTTCTGTTCCTGTACAAGGCCGTTGGGCTGTTCATCCATCTTTGGCCTGGTTGGCCACTGGGAGTTCCAGGGTGATGGACACGGCTGGCGGGAGCAGGGGACCACAAGCAGAGCCGTGGGGAGGGCATCCTCCTCGCCCTGGTCCTCCACCCTGTCCTCAGACCTACAGTAGAAGCGGGCACTGCCGGAGACAGCTTCCTCCCCCATCTTCTGTGGTTCATGGGCACCTGCTCCTACTGAGCAGCAGGGAGGGTGGAGAGAAAGCAGGGCTGAGGGAGGGTGAGGAGAGGCACAAAGGATACTGGATGGCGAGGAGGTGCCTGTGTTTCATTGAGGAGACACCTGTATTTCGCGGGGAGACTGGCTCCTGGGAGAGGGGCCCAGCAGGATGTCACTGAGGAGTGAGGCAGTGACAACCAAAGGGGCTGGAGAATAGCACCACCCAGAACCTCCCCAGCCTTCTCCCAGAAAGAGAGAGATGGCCTCAGGGCCGGGGCTGCAATAGCTTCGGGACAGGGCCAGAAAGACTGTGAGCTAAAGCAGCAGGCTGAGGCCAGGGTACCACAGCCCAGTCAGTAGAGGGCACAAGATCCTTGGGCGACGGTTGAACCAGTCTTCCTTCCTCCTTGGGAAAACAGGTTGTGTTTGCTTGGCTGCAGAGAGCATTCCCTTCTACCTCCATGCTCTGGCCCTGCTTCTCCACCTCTGGAGGGGCCGAACAGCTCAGGGGGCCCACTGGTGGCTGGTAGGGCTGCGCTGGTGTGGCAGTGTCGGTCCAGCTCACAGACTGAGAGACTGCAGGTAGACATGATCAGGCAGGAGCCTTCTCTTGACTGCCCAGCCCTGACGCCCACGCCGTGCTACCTGGGCTTGGGAGCAGTTGCTTGAAGGTTCCTCGTTGAATGGCCTCTGGGGAGGCTCCATCTTCATCTTAATGCTGACTGGGGGCAGGTTCTCTCATTCTAGTTCTGCCCCTTTCCTCTTCCCCATCCCCAGTGTGTCCAGTTAAGTCTGCCTGATGCCCGGGGAGAATGAGATAAATGAGCACATGGCTGAGAAACCGTGTCGATAAGGTTCCCCCTACCCCATCTCTGCCATTCACTCCCCTTTCCCCACATCCTTCCTTGTTCTCTCCCTGTGCCACCCCTTATTCCCACCCCTCATGTCTGTGTCTGCACTGGGGGGCCAGCTGCTGCCAATGGCTGTATTTTCATGTAACTGGTCTAGTCTTGGGGGTTTCAGGGCTCCCCAGCCCCTGCTCTCTGAAGCCATGTCAGGTCCCAGGACTCCTGGGTGCCCAGGGCAGGGACTCCCTGGATCCAGGCCTTCGTCTTCCTCCTGCTCCCCATCCCAGCCACGTGGTGGTAGGGCCCAGCCACGGCCTACCTAGGCCTAGCTGTATCAGGCATGCCTGGCTGCCTTCAGCTGGGAGGCACTTGAAAGCAGAGGCTTTAAAAACATCACTGAAGTCCGACTATCTCTGGCCGATGTTTGAGCT
Organism: Equus quagga; assembly: GCF_021613505.1. Taxonomy (NCBI): domain Eukaryota; kingdom Metazoa; phylum Chordata; class Mammalia; order Perissodactyla; family Equidae; genus Equus; species Equus quagga. The sequence goes on along the minus strand of NC_060276.1, from coordinate 68,839,229 downwards.
CCAGGCTGAGCAGCCCCATTAGTCCTGCCCTCAGAGTTGGCGGTGGTGTCCTGGCACCTGGGATAGCTTTGCTGCCTGCACCCGCCCAGGGCTGGCGGGGGTCGGGGAGGAAGGGCATCCTACCCAGCTTGTGTCTCACCCTTCTCCTTGCAGACATCCGGGACAGTGGCGCTAAGCCCGTCATGGTCTACATCCATGGAGGCTCTTACATGGAAGGGACAGGCAACATGATTGACGGCAGCGTCCTCGCCAGTTATGGCAACGTCATCGTCATCACCCTCAACTATCGGGTTGGGGTGCTAGGTATGGTTCCTTGCTAGGTGCCTAGAAGGAAGCCTGGGTTCTCAAGGAGGGAGAAAAGAATGCTGGGGGAGTTAAGAACAGACGGCCTTGGTTCTCTAGCTGGTGCTAATGACCAGAGTCAAAATGTTGTTATCCTATCACCCCTGCCCAAGTGCTGGGAGCTTCCTCATGTCCCCAGGCCGTTTCCTGGAATGTTTAGATGCCATTGGAAATTCAATTCAAACTTCACACCTTCTGTTATGTCTCAAGCCAGGTCTCTGTTAGCAGACTTTTGCTTGGCTGAATTCTGTAGGGTCCATTAATTTTCTAGTGTCCTGTCCTCATCCCCACCCACCCACCCCCACCTCCCTAAACCGCCCCCCCCAACACAGATATTCCTTCTAGCCAATCACATATCCACACACTCCCATACCCTCACATATCCACTCCCAGGAATACGATTATTTCTCACTCACTCCCCACAAGCACACACATATACCCATGCACATATAGACCCCCACATCCACCTCTACGGACCTTCTCACATATATGCACACTGCCCACACTCCATATACACTCCACACATATAGCGTCCCCCACACACATATCCATATGCCCACATACCTCTATACACTCCACACCCGTTCCCCACATCTACACAGGTTTCTCTCACCTTCCATACACACACACACACGTTCCTATATCTCTCTCCTTCCACATCTATACCCATACACACCATGCATACCCACACTCACACTTTCTTCTACCCCCATATATATACTCTACACAAAGACCCACACCCTGCACATCCACACACAAAACCCACAATATATATACTTTAAATGTACATAAATATTTCTTCCACACATACACACACACCCATATCCCCCTACACACCCCATTCCACATCCACCCCAACACCCAAATACACACATATACACCTTCCCCACATAAACGCAAACCAGTATTCTCCCTCCCTACACATATATACCCATACCTAGATGTCCACACCTCCCCACCCCACACATACACAAATACTACACACACACACCCATATCCCTGCTTCCAGATCTACGTACGCATCCCATTCACTATACTTATATATTTCCCCCGCATATACACACACCCATCGACCTCCTGCACATATTCCTACATGCACACATACACACACACACGTACATATTCCTCCCATACATGCCCTGCATATATACATCCAATACATACAGATGCACATATTCCGCCCCCTACCCCACAAAAACATACACATCCATATACCCACACCTGGCCTTCCATATCTGTACATGCACACACACCTCTACCCACCCCCACGCTTGTGCACGTCCCACACTTACATGCCCCTATATACACACATACACATTTCTTCTACTCTCTTCACGCATACATCCCCACACACTCCTACCCCGTTAGTACACAAATATACTCCCACACATACACACTTATGTCCCAAACGCCTCCTCGTACACACCCATGTGCCCTGCCCCTCGCATACTTTGTTGCCCACACACTTGTTTCAGTGATTTAGCCTGCCCCTCTACCCTGTACCTTCCTTGGTGACTGTTAATGCTTATCTGTGGCCAAGGACTTGAGGTGAACAAGAGCCTCAGAGAGGGTGACTCAGCACATAGGGCCTCACTGCCTTTCAGATGCTCGCCCCAGCCTCAGAGGGCGCCTGCAGCCCCCCATCCCTGGAGTGGCCTGAAGAAGCCACCTTCTTGCCTGGAGGGCTCGTGTGCTCAGAGGTCTGTGGGGGTCTAGGCTGTTTGCCAGGCCTGTCGGCCTGGGTGCTGCACCAGCAATTAGGCACGGTTTACTCCATGGCCGGCAGGCTCACAGGACATTATTCTAATTTGCTTTTGAGTATATTGCTTTGCCAGTTCTAATCCCAGAGGCCCTGGTGTTGCGTTTCACTTCTGGGTGCAGTAATGTACACAGAAAGGCCATGTCCTCTTGACTTACCCTTGATACTGTGTGGGATAGCAAGATATCTTTTTGGGGATCAGATTGGAGAAAGGCTATTTCCTGAAAAAGGTGGAGCCTATGTCCCCTTCAGTGGCATCTGGATACTGGGTACGAAGCATGCATGGCATCTCCCTGGTCTCTCAGCAGTCTGGTGGGCTTTGGTTTCATGGTTCCGCTGCTGCTCCTCTGTCCTTCTGAGTTGCCCTACCCATCACAGCAAGGCTCTTGTAAGCTGTTCTGTCCTGTTGAGAAAGGGGATCTGAGTCTCTGACAGTAAAAATGGTACCATGGAGGTGGCTGTAAACCCCCACACAGTTCCTGAAAAGTGATGAATATACAAATGTAATCACACACAGATATGCAGGCACACATACGTGGTAGGTGAAGGCCAAAAGTAATTTTGTGACTTTATTTTCTTAGTGAGAGTGATAGAAAGTATTCAACTCAGCTGCTTTTAAAAGTTATAAACACAAAGCTCCATTCTACCAGGTCTTTTTGGAAAGCACAGAGAATACTAAGGATACGCTTCAGTTCCAGATTATTGGACCAGCTAGGGGTGAAGGAAAAGAGAGAGTGGAGGAGCAGGGAAAAGAGGGGAGAAAGCGAGGAAGAGAAGAGGCTGGGGAGAGCAAAGAGGACCAGAGTGCGGCAGAGAAAGGAGGCAGAAGGGGAGACTCGCAGGATTTGAAGTGTCGGTTGAGAGCTGCGGGCTGCATAGAAGGCTGTTGCCGGTGAGCGCTGCCTGTGATACCCTGACGTGCCGACTGCTTCACAAGCCTTCAACTGCCCCGGTCCTTAAGCTTCCGTGTCAGAAGTTCTTAACGTTTTGTGGAGTCTTGGACCCCTTTGAGATTCTGATGAAAGCTCTGGACTCTCCTCCAGAAAAGTGCACGCACGCACACACGCACACACACACACTTAGAGATGTGATTTCGTTGGTTCTATTGAAGCTCATCTGTGAAACTCAGGTTAAGAAGCCCCACTTGACGGCCTCCTCTCATTCGGATGACCAGAACAGCACATCTTAGGGCAGAAATATTATTCTTTGGGCTTAAGCTTTTAATGATCAAAATATTATAAGAAGGAGTCACAAACTGAGATTTGGTCAGGAGTTCTCCACCGCTTCCTGTGTGCCCTTCAGTGCTTGCTCTGGAGCACAAATGTAATCAATAAGCCACTGATTGGATTCTGGGTCCATACAAGATGTTTTTGTCTCTTGGCACCAGATGTAGAACGTGGGTTTTCCCCAGAAGCTTGGGGATTTCGCTGTGTAGCTGAGGCTTTGTTGTTTGGCCTCCCAAAGCCTCCCAGAAGAGGCGGTCGGTTTGGGACCTCAGTTATATGCATTCATTCACCCTCCCTCCCGTCAGCTTCTCTGGAGCACTGAGCCCAAACAGACGGTTCACTCAAAGGTGCTTCTTTAGACATCTTGGGTGATTCCGTGTGTTTGGAGAATGTCACAGGCTAGTCCATGGATCCCGTCTAAGGCAGAAGGGTAGGTCTTATTTGAGAAGCCCCAACTAGGCTTGAGGCCAACAAAAGAAAGGGACCCCAGCAGGATATAGGATGTAGATATCCCCGGGGCTGAGGAAGTAGGGGCTTGCCAAGTTTAATTCTGGGTTCCAGGATTTAATCCTATGTCCTTGCTCAGGTACCCTTCAGGCAGACTGAAAACCTGGTAAATGTCAAGCCTTGAGTGACACAGATACCTGGTTTTGATACAATATACGAGATTCCCCCGTCTTCTGTTGACAAGCAGCTTACCATGTACTGCAGTATAAACTTGGGCCCAGGGAGACTGGCTCCGATTTATTCTGACAGTCTGTGGAGTTTGGTATTTCGGCCCTCATTCTCGTGTGGTTTCTGTGAGTGGCTGAGTTACTGGGGAACTAGCAGTGAGTGACTGCTTGCCCAGATTTCCAGGTTTCGTGAGCTTTCGTGGTCGGTCACGTTTGCTGTATCTTCCACCTGAGCCTGTTGGATATAGCGCTTCAAGCAGGACTCTCATAGTAGGGATGGTTGACATGGCATCATCCACAGGCTTCAGTGCCTCTTATCCTGAGGTTTGTGGGATGTGAGGGAGCAGAGAGTGATGGTCGAATCCTCCACCCAGCCCTTTCAGGCCTTTGTTTCTAACTCAGGAAATCGGTCCATGTTGGAGAAATCTACTTTACTACATCTAAATGCAGGCTTTTTCTGCTGATTAAGACAGACGTGTTTGACACATTTCACTGAATGATACCTTAGCAAAGGCTGAAGCCAAGTCTGCTATTGCCTAAATGAAAGGAAAAGAGAATATGGGGAAAGGCGAGAGGAGGGAGGGAGGGAAGGTAGGCTAAGAGAAACACATAGTGGTTTGGGTTTTTTTGCCCCAGGGTCTCAAGGCTCGGACAGCTGGGTTGGATCTTGGTCGGCATACTTCTTAAGGCTTGCAGGAGCAGCTTCAGTTTGTGAATGGGCCAGGCAAAGGAGAAGCTGCTTCCTTGTCTAGAGGAACAAGGGCTCCTCCGTTCATCCTCATTCGGGCTTTCTCTAATTCCTTCTCATTTCCTCCTCGGGAACCTGGGGCTAAAGAGAGCTTGTGACCAGGTCCTGAGAGGAATAACTAAGTACTTTACATACTTAATTGTACCAAAGGTAAATTAATAACACACTTGAAGAGGGTGAGCTGAGCTCTTTTGCAGAAGCTAGAAACAGGAGGACTCGAGAAAGACAGTGATGAGGTCGTGTGCCTGCCCGAATCTATTTGAATTCAGCTTCTGCCCATGACCTGCCAGGACCGCCAGCTCTCTCTGTGAGCTGAGGGAGCCTCCTCAAACATGGCCTGTCACAAAGTTGACCCCAGGTGCTGCAAATGAACTTTAACTGTGGAGTCAAAAAATACTGATCCAGGTATGGGTTTCCAGTGTGTACGAGCACCACCACTACCCACCTGAAAAGGAAGCCCTCCGACAGCCTAGGGCAGGAGAAGATAGAGCTTTCCAAGGAGCCTAAGGATCAGGGAAGAGAGATGAAATGAGGCAGCAGGATCAGTCTAAAATGGAAGCAGGGTCGGGGGGAATATAGGACATCTCTGTGGGATAGCCAGCAGGTGGGCGGGAAGGTGGTCTCCATGGCAACAAGTCTCCACAGCAGCAAATCCCAGCAGGTGGGTGGGAAGGTAGTCTCCATGGTGACATGTCTCCTCAGCAGCAAATCCCAGTGGGTGGGCGGGAAGACCTGTTTCTGTGGTAACACACTGCACTGACTTCCCCGTTTCTCCACCAGACGAAAAAGATGGTCTAACCCAGTGGTTTTCCAACTTTAGCAGGCATCAGAATCACCTGGAGAGCTTGTTAAAAACAGATTGCTGGGCCCTGTCCCCAGAGCTTCTGCTTCATTAGGTCTTGGAGGAAGAGAAATAAGGACCTGCCCTGAGAATGAGGGGAAGGGGCATCCGAGGCCCTGGAAAGAAGTGGAGATAGATGAACTCATACAGGAAGGACAAGGAGAGCTTAGGGATTGTTGCCTCTTGGCATCTTCACTTCCTTCAGAGAGAGAAGGAAGGGGAAAGAAAAGTAACTATAGATTTACAGTGTGCTGAGCATATTAGAGATGCTTATGTTCATTTTATCCTTGTTATAACACTTTGAAGTATTTTAATCTCCATTTTACAGAAGAAGAAACAATATAGCCCAGAGATTTTAAATAACTTGCCCCAGGCTACACAGCTAGTAAGTGGTGGAGCCAGGACTCGAACCAAGGACTCTCTGACTCCAGGGTTGCTCTTTCTCCTCTATTTTACCAGGTGCTAGGGTCATGTCCCAGACAGTACATCTGGGCAGAGGCTGCTGGGTCCTGGCCATTTCAGTTCCTGCAATTTAAGTCTCCCAACTGGAGGTATCCCCTTTGAAGGGTCTAGAGACTCCTCCTTCCAAACTGGAGAATGAGTGGGAGGCAGGGAGCTGACCCTTCCTGTGTGGATGGTGCTGGACCTTGTCGAAAGGAGCAGTGGTTTACGCTAGCTAGGTGGAAAGACCTACCCTGCATGCTCATTCTCTGCCCTCATGCCCCCGACTCCTGTCTGCCTTCACAACCCAGATTCTCCATTCTTCCGCCTTCACTGTCCTCACGCCCCTTGTTGAATCCAGGTTTCCTGAGCACTGGAGATCAGGCTGCCAAGGGCAACTATGGGCTCCTTGACCAAATCCAGGCCCTCCGCTGGGTGAGCGAGAATATTGCCTTCTTTGGTGGCGATCCCCGCCGTATTACCGTCTTTGGCTCGGGCATTGGTGCATCCTGTGTCAGCCTCCTCACGTTGTCGCATCACTCTGAGGGTGAGTAGCTCTTGGGGCAAAACATGAGCTAGCAGAGTGCTGGCTGCCCACCCTGAGCCTCCGGCTCTCGAGGGCTCGCTCAGCTCCGTGCCCCAGGAACACCCGGGGGACTCAGCCACCCCTCTTCTACCGGCTCAGTCTCCCTTTGGGGAGAAGCAGAAGGGAATGTTTCTCTAGGGGAAGAAGTAATTCTCCCAATGTGAGAGAGCGGAGCAGAGAATCCCATTTACATCTTGAGAACGTAGGCTTCTCCTTCGGATGTGGGAATCTTATTTGGGGGAGTGGGAGCAGAATGCCTCTCTCTGCAGGGGTGATGGTTCCTTTGGGGCGGGGGGAAATCTTTCTGTCTGGGAAGGACACACAACTTCGGGGTAGTGAGCTAGGGTGGAAATTAGTTTTTAGGTGTAAGAAACACTCGTTCTCTGCCTTTCTCGCTGAAGAACAAGTCTGTACAAGAGAACTGTCCCTGAGGGGGAAGATGGGTCGAAGTGAGCATCATTACCCTGTGGGGTGGGCTTTTTCTGCGGGCAGTGATCTGTTATCTGACTCCAGACGTCCTCCTGGGCTGTACCCGCCCTGAAGGGAGACTCATCTTTAGCCTGAAGGAAAGCCTGTCTCCTTGCTGTGGGTCCCTCTGCCAGTGACTCTTCCAAGGGGCCCGAATAAGCCCTTTTTTGCTCAGCAGGAAACGTTCTCTTTACCTCTGGACTACAGAGCACATTCTATCTCTGAGAGGCAAAGGTGAACTTCTCACAAACAAGAGATCTTCCTGAAATAGCTACCCTTCTCTGGAGTAAGGAAATCTGTGAGAGAGGACATGGTTTTTCATTGCAATCCACCCCGTGAGCTGGTGATATCCTCACAGGAAGACTTTCAGTCTCTCTTGGAAGAAGGCCTGTCTCTCTGAGAGAGAAAGGTCACCTTCTCTGACATAGAGATGCTGTCTCTCTCCCTCCAGGGACTGCCTTGGTGAGGGGAGACTAAGGTGGGGTGCCCACCGTAGAATGTGTTTCTAGGTGACAGTAATGGGAACAGGAATCCCTTTTTCCACAAAGGAGGATAAAGTACTGGTTGTGAGGGTGCTTCTGTGTGAAAAGAGGGACAGTGCCTCCTGCCTGGGGACGATTTCCCTGGGAGGAGAGGGCCTTTCTTGGACAGGTGCTAGACTCTCATCGGGAGCCTATGTCCCTGGAGGCCTGGCTGCTTTAAAGATTTGTTCTCTCTGTCTTTCTGTAATTAATTCATGGAGAATAATCTTTCGAAAAGTGAGGCTCTCTAAGTAGTAATCTATATTTCCCTTCCTCTCTTTCTGCCCGTGCAAACTGTCTTTTTCTTAGAGGAATGGAACTGCGTGCCTGAGGGCCAGATTCTCCCCTCCTTGGGAAGGTTACAGCCAGGGAGAGAATGAGACCCTTTTTTGCCTCGTTGCGGGGGAGAATCATCCACGTTTTTAGTTTGGGGGACTGGCTCCCTCTTATAAGGCTAAGGGAAAATCTGGATCCGAGGCATCAGTAGTTTCAGGCAAAGGAAAGCCTCTGTGGAGACTACAGATGGGGAAGGCACGTTCCCTGGAGACTTTCAGACCCCAAGGCCTTTGCCCTCGGGAATCCTTCCCCAAACTCCCAGAATGTGAGGCTCTCTCCTGCCTGCATTTCTCATCTCTCATGAAAAAGACCCCTTTGTGGTGGAAGCGCGAGCTCCCTGGTGGTGTGCTGGCACAGAGCTGGGCCCAGCTGGGCAGGAAGCAAGAGGGGAAGACAAGGAGAGATAAAGAGAGGGAGCATAAGGAAGCTGATGTCTGGGACCCAAGGGGTTAATTCTTCCTGCCATTTACTTAACCCCCAAGTTACCAACCATCACCCCCGAACAAGGAGGCAGGCAGCAGGCAGGGGACCAGTCAGAGAAGGGGCCCCACAACCCCTCCTTTGGTTCTAACCCACCGTCCCAGCCAAAAGGATTGTTTCTCCTTCCCAGCCCATTCAACCCACAGGGCAGCCTCAGTAACAAAAGAATGAGGAGGTATTTAGTGTGTCCCTCAGGTACAGGCAAGGGGGGCCTAGGCTGTGGGTGACATGACAGATCTGACCTGGTGCTGCCTATCTTCCGTAGGGCTTTTCCAGAGGGCCATCATCCAAAGTGGTTCTGCTCTGTCCAGTTGGGCTGTGAACTACCAACCAGTGAAGTACACCAGCCTGCTGGCAGACAAGGTGGGCTGTAACGTGCTAGACACAGTGGATATGGTAGACTGTCTTCGGCAAAAGAGTGCCAAGGAGCTGGTAGAGCAAGACATCCAGCCAGCCCGCTACCATGTGGCCTTCGGCCCTGTGATTGACGGTGATGTCATTCCTGATGACCCTGAGATTCTCATGGAACAGGGTGAGTTCCTCAACTATGACATCATGCTAGGTGTCAACCAGGGTGAGGGGCTCAAGTTTGTGGAAGGGGTGGTAGACCCTGAGGATGGTGTCTCTGGCACTGACTTTGACTACTCCGTCTCCAACTTTGTGGACAACCTGTATGGCTATCCTGAGGGTAAGGACACCCTGCGGGAGACCATCAAATTCATGTACACAGACTGGGCAGACCGTGACAACCCTGAGACCCGCCGTAAAACACTGGTGGCACTCTTCACCGACCACCAGTGGGTGGAGCCTTCGGTGGTGACAGCTGATCTGCATGCCCGCTATGGCTCACCTACCTACTTCTACGCCTTCTACCATCACTGCCAGAGCCTCATGAAGCCTGCCTGGTCAGATGCAGCTCATGGGGACGAAGTACCCTACGTTTTCGGCGTCCCTATGGTAGGCCCCACTGACCTCTTCCCCTGCAACTTCTCCAAGAATGACGTTATGCTCAGTGCTGTCGTCATGACCTACTGGACCAACTTTGCCAAGACCGGGTAAGAAGAAAGTGGGGTTTTTCTTCTTTGGGACCCCAGCTTGCCCTCCCCTCTGCTTCTCTATCTAAACTTCTTCCATCATCTCCCTTCCTAAGATATTCCCCAAATCTTGCTTGGTAACCCTTCACCCCATTCTCTACTTCCCCCTTTCCAGTCTTTCATGCCATTTCCTTCCCTCAAAAATTTTGTTGAGGCTCAGAACTTGGTTGGCCTTAGGGCTCAGCAGGAATGAGAGATAACTGGCAGAACTATGGAATTCAAGGTTAGATGGTCTGAGGCCTTGTGAAGTAGGAATAAAGTGCTTTCAGAAAGAGCCTTTAAAGGGCTCTTGGAGAAACTGGGCAGCTGAAAAGATTAATGGATACACAGTGGCATGTGGGAAGAAAAAGCATCTCCAGCGTGATCTTACAGGACGGGCACAGGGAAGGGTGAGACAGTTTCTATGATGCCGTGGGCAGTAGAAGTTCGGGGCCTGGGGAAGAGTTGGGACATGGACAGAAGGAGGGACCTTGAAAAAGATGAAAATGCCGGGAAGTTTTGGACTGGGGAAGAGGTTTAGGGGTGGGTGTGAGAGGAAGAATGCTGGGCCCTTTCCTCATCTAGGTAGAGTGTTGACCCCAGGTTTTCATGTGGTATTTCAGGGATCCCAACAAGCCGGTCCCCCAGGACACCAAGTTCATTCACACCAAGGCCAACCGCTTTGAGGAAGTGGCCTGGTCCAAATATAATCCCCGAGACCAGCTCTACCTTCACATCGGGCTGAAACCGAGGGTCCGCGATCATTACCGGGCCACTAAGGTGGCCTTTTGGAAGCACCTGGTGCCCCACCTATACAACCTGCATGACATGTTCCACTATACGTCCACAACCACCAAAGTGCCGCCCCCGGATACCACCCACAGCTCCCACATCACCCGCAGGCCCAACGGCAAGACCTGGAGCACCAAGCGGCCAGCTATCTCCCCTGCCTACAGCAACGAGAACGCCCAAGGGTCCTGGAACGGGGACCAGGATGCAGGGCCACTCCTGGTGGAGAACCCTCGTGACTACTCCACTGAATTAAGTGTCACCATCGCCGTAGGGGCCTCCCTCCTGTTCCTTAACGTTCTGGCCTTTGCTGCCCTCTACTACCGTAAGGACAAACGGCGTCAGGAGCCCCTGCGGCAGCCTAGCCCTCAGAGGGGAACCGGGGCCCCTGAATTGGGAGCTGCTCCTGAGGAGGAGCTAGCAGCATTGCAGCTGGGCCCCACCCATCATGAGTGTGAGGCCGGTCCCCCCCATGACACACTGCGCCTCACTGCATTGCCCGACTACACGCTGACCCTGAGGCGCTCCCCTGATGACATCCCACTCATGACCCCCAACACCATCACTATGATTCCCAACTCCCTGGTGGGGCTGCAGACATTGCACCCCTATAACACCTTTGCCACAGGGTTCAACAGTACTGGGCTGCCCCACTCACACTCCACTACCCGGGTATAGCTCCAGCCCTGAGCACAGCCTATCTCCCGGCTCCCTCCCTCCCAGATCCATGAACACATGTGTGCACTCGAGCGCGTGTGCGCACACACACACAGACACACAGACACACACACAGACACATACAGACGTATATGTATACGCACACACCCACACTCGACAGCAGACCCACCTGCACAAACATAGACAGATGTGGACATGCACCCGCATGTACAAGAACACAAATAAAGAAGTAAACCTGAACAAACCCTTTAAATGGGGACGCAAATGAGTCCTTGGGAAACCGAGGACCCGTGAAACAGCAGCTGAAGCCAGCTCCCTGAGCCTGACCACAGACACTCCTGGGGGCCTGAAAGCGCCAGCTGGACACCCCCTCGGTGCTCGCCTTCCGCCTCCCTTGGAACTGCACCACCGCCCAGCTCCAGACTTGGGAGTGTTAAAGAGCAGAGGAGCTCTTTCTCCCCCAGACTTGGTCTCTTTTCTGGGTCTTGTTTTTGTTGATTTTTTAAAAAAATTTTGGAACAAATGCTTCTCCAACCCATGAGTGCAAAGAGCCTCCAGAAGGGAGGGCTCCAGGCCCAGGGCTCTCTGGCTCTGGAACCCCCAGTGCTCACACAGTGCGACCAAGGAACATGACCCCCAAGAAAGAAACAGATTTGAGCAAGACCATCAGATGGAAGGAGGAAGGGGCTGCCGCTGAGTGGGGTTAGAGGGCTCTGGGGAGAACTCTCCAGCTATCTCGGCATCCTTATGGAGGGCTGCAGAGACCACAGGGTGACCTGCTTCCCCCAAAAGCCAGGAGCACCAACCTGGCTAGACTAGGGGACCCTAGATTTGGTGAACGAGGTTTTGTGGAGGCCATGTCATTATCGGGCCCCCCTGGGTATAATCCGGGTTCTGCCTCTCCCTTGGGGTAGTGCTATCAGAAATTCGCCCCATTTTCTTTACAGAGTCTCTTTTGTGTCTGTCATTTCTCTTTCAAAAAGGCAATGTTTTTTGTTGTTGTTGGCTTTTTTTTTTTTTTAAAGAAAAGTTCTTAAAACACTAACGGAAACCCATGGAGTTTGTCCTTTGTAAAAATTTTAAACACAGTGTCTTGATATAAAAATAAAAAATCCAGTTAGCACTCCCAACCTGCCTCCCTTGCACAGGCCTTGTCCCAACAGACCTCCCGGCAGGGTGCCTCTGCGGGGGCCAGGAGTCGCAGCCTCCCTCCGCCTCCTGTGCCTTTAAGCTGATACAAGTCTGGGCTGCACTCTGCTGGCCCCTCGCAGGAAGGCCTCTCCAATCTATCTCAATCAGGTTGCTGTCCCCAGCCCCCCACCCCCCAACGCTCTGGGTTCCTGCGCTGAAGCCTTCTCTCAGCACCTCAGCCCTCCTAATGAAACAGCAAAAATAACACTTCCTTCTCCTCTGCGCCACTGCTGCTGCTGCTGTCGCCATTGCTGCCACCTGCTGCCGCCACTGCCACTATCACCACCACCCTGCCCTCATCCTGAACTGGGGCCTGGGAGGAGGTTTGACCTCTAACATGCTGAAATTCCTTCTCGTATCTGAATCCAGTGCAGCATCAGATATGTGGACTCCTGGCCTTGGGTGACTGACAGAGCAGGGGCCCTCTCCTCCCCGGGGTACTTGCTTCCTGTTCTGTGAATTAGACTTGGAGAAGTCACTGGGGCCCTGGGAGCAATTTCTCTCCAGGACTGCGATTAGTGGCTCCCTGTCAACCCTGGGGGACAGATTCAGTGGGGCTCCACAGAGTTAGCATTGTGGTATTTCATATTCTGATCAGTGACTTGATGGCCTGAACGAGGAGTGTGCTCATCAAGTGTGACAGTTGGGCGGGGTTGCTGACACCTCAGAAACCAGGAATAGGATTCTTCAAAGTGACCCTGACAAAATGAGGGAGATGAACCAACACAACAGGACGATGTTCAGAGGGGACAAACACAAGGTGGTACGAAGACCCAAACTGAGAACTAAGATACTAAAATGGTGCGTGGGTTCAAGAGAGAGAGGGGCAGTGATTGACGTGACACGGTGTATTTAAAAAAGAGAAAAACTGGGGGGAGGGTGTCAGGGTGGGTCACAAGTTGAATGAGTCCATGGTGTAGAACTGGTTTTCTCCCTCCCTCCATCCCTTCCTCCCTCTCACCCTCTTCTTTCTTTTCCTCCCTCTTCCCTCCCTCCCTCCCTCCTTTCCTTCCTTCTTTCCAAAACTAATGTGAATACTAGCATATAATAACAAAAATATAGCTTGGAGTGCTGGGAAGTGATCAGAGTCCGAGTTTTAGAATTAGAAGTAACCTCAGAGTCATCTAATCCAACTCACTTGTCATTGGGGAAATGGGCCCAGAAAAGCCCAACATCACAGTTAGTGTTAGAAACAGACCTAGAATGCAGTTCAGTAAGCTACGACCCTTCCCCGGCTCCTCCACTTTGCCACTTTACCTAGCATTGGTCAGACCTTTTAAAGCATTAATGGGTCTGCCCTCGGTCAACACATCTTCAGCATGCATGGAAAAGCTGGAGAGGGTCTGGAGAAGAGCAAAAACAATGTGCCAAAGGACTAAGTTTGGAGTTTTTTTGTTAATTTAGAAAAGAGAAAGCCAATGAGGTAACGTTCAATAATTGTGGAGCACCCAGCCATGTGACAAGTGTGCTATATCATCTTCCAAAATGTAACTCCTAAGGAAGGACAGAGCCGACGAGCTGTTCTCCATCTTTTTTGAGAATGATAGAGGGAAAAAGATTGTTAGACACACGGAAGCACTGTGGAGATGATCATGGCACTTAGAACGTCCTCAGTAACAGTTGCCAAATTGTAGGAAGGGCTACTAAGGAAAGCACTGGTGTTCATCCTCCTGAAAGCAGAGGGCCGAATGACCCTTTTAGGTCAATTTAGAGTCTTTGTTGTTATGATCCTTTGATTGCTCCATCTCAGATATTACCAAACTGGGCCTCCTCTTCGTGTGTGTGTGTGTTTATACCTCAAAATTAGGAGGCTCTCTATTTGGGGAGGATTTAGGCATCGCCTCTCCTCTAAGAACTCAAGGTGCTATAGCAAACCCAGCTCCAGTCCTATTTGGGACACATCGGTGAGAGCTTACGGTTGGTCTTCACACCTTTGAAAGGTCTGGGTGGAAGAGGTGACCTCCAGGACAGGCAAGGTTTCAATCTAGTTGGCGGTCAATGCTGTGCCTGGGTAGCTGGAGTGTTCTCGGCCCCATTGCTGACTACCAGCCTTGGGCCCAGCTAAAAAGCCCAGCTACTTGTTTGAAGAGGGGCTGAAGACATACTTGGATTTTATTTGACATTTCAGAAATCATTAGCGCCTAGACTGGGTCCAGTCTGCCTCGCGAGATTTATCTGGTTTCTATATTAGTCCCTTGGGGGCTGGACACAGCTATCTTGGGATCTGACCTTGCGGTGTGTGTGAAGGGCTAGAGGGTGGTCGCTGTGGAAATCTCCGGAGGAAGTGAGTGTGCTCATCAGGACTGTAGGCCTGGCCCTGTGCTAGTTTATATGCTATGAGGGATAGGAGCTACCCACTATGGGGTATACCCTGTCAGGAAGACAAAACGGAACTATGACAAAATGCACAAAATGCATCATCTAGTATGTGACTTCAATTGTATGGTAAAGGTTAAAGGGGCTGGAGAAATTTCAAGAAAGGTTATGGCAATGTTTGGGTAGGTGGGTGGAATAGTGGGCATTCCAAATTGGGAGAAAAGCCTCAGCAGGAGCATGGAAGTGAGAAGGTCTAGGTGCATTTGAGCAGTGAGGGACCTGACTTGACCGAAGCAGAGGGTTCGAGTTGAACGGTGGGAAATCCCCTTGGAGAGGCAGGTTGTGGCGCTCTTTATGACAGTATAGGAGTTTGGGTGCTATTGGACGAGTGATGGGACGCCCAACCTCTTCTTTTGCTGTTGATCTTATAAAGAGAAACAAAACCTTCTCAGCTCCTCTTTCGCTCCTTCTCTTCTGCAAGGAGAAGGATTTTCAGAGTAGAAAGGACAAAGCGAGCACCGGAGAGAGGCTCCTAAAGGCAGTCTCCTAAAGAGAGCCTTTAGCTGCTCCGAGTAACTCCATCTCAGCCTGGGTCAATAACAGCCCAGGGCATTGCAAGGACTTGCAGCTCAAGTTGCAGGACAGCTGGCGGTGGCTTTGAAAACCCCATGGAGAGTGAAGAAGATGCACACTGCAGCTTAGAGATGGGCAAACGTGGTTCCGCAGTTTTACAAATGGGAAGAGATGAATTCCACAAATTAGAGATCAATAAGTTTAAATATTGATTGAGGGCAATATTTTAGAACAAATGACTAAAAGGATGGTTGGTAAGCACTTATAAAAGGAAGCGAAGATCATTCAGCCCCTCCATGAATTCAGGAAAAACAAATCGCTCCCCATCAGCTCACTTCCTGTGATAGGGTGACTGGAGGGGTCGATGATGAGGAGAACACTATACCTGCAGAGTATTTCGAGGTCAACAGACCATTCTCTCATGATACTCTGGGGATAATGTGGAGAAATGTGGCGCAGATAAAGATAAAACTAGGCGGATTCGTAACCGTTGAATGAC
This sequence comes from Equus quagga, assembly GCF_021613505.1. NCBI lineage: Eukaryota > Metazoa > Chordata > Mammalia > Perissodactyla > Equidae > Equus > Equus quagga. The sequence continues at coordinate 68,823,688 of NC_060276.1, read as the reverse complement.
TACACACAAAAGGGTTCTGTTCTAATGTCACTAGATCAAATTTGAAAATTACACGTAGCTGGGGGAAAGAGCCAAAATGTGAGATGACAGAATCAGAATTCATAGAGATGTCAAGAGGCTGGAATAATGGAGTAGCTGTAGCAAAATGAAAGCTAACAGAGACAAATGTAAAGTCACTTATTTGAATTCCAAAATGTAGCAGCACAAGTGTAGAATATGAGAGATGTGACTTAGAGGGTTTTAGAGTGAATGAAAGCTCATCATGAGCCATGAGTCAAAAGCGTGGTTTGGTTGCTACAAGAAGTATTGTGACCTTGGACTGTATTAATAAGAGTATAATCTTCAGGATAAAGGAGGTGATCATCTTATGCTACTCTGCACTAGTCAGACCGCATCTGAGGCCCTCTCTTCAGTTGCAGGCATCACACTTCAAGGGAGATGTCAACAAAAGTATATTCAGAGAAAGAGTGGTGAGAATAGTGAGGGGACTGGCAAATCCCGGGAGAAATGTGTCCATTGGCAGCAAATCATTACCGAGCTCACGGGGAAGAGGAAGCTGTAAATTTGTTCTGTCTGTGACTCCAAAGCCTCCAAGATCCAATGGGTGGAAGTTACAAGAAAGCAGACTTTGGTTCAATATAAGGAAGATGCTTTCTTTCTTTTTTATAATGAAAACAATGATAATAAAAGTTTCAGTTCATGTTTCCAGCCTCTTGAAGTCCTTTTACAATTCATTACCAACAGTTTCAGTACAGAGAAGAAAAAAATTCCTAATCTCAACATCCTAATATAAGCATTTTGCTGTGTTTAGGAAGAACTTTTTAATAATTAGTAGTACTCTCTGAAATTAGAATGGACTGCCCCCAAAGGTAAGCATCTCCCCCATCCCCAGAGATATTCAGGCAGCGACTGGACAACCACGCTGTGTGGATGATGCAAGGTCAATGAAAGCATCTGATAAAGGACTGAACCAGGTGGCCTCTTGGTTTACTGAGATTCTATGATACTTGAGCTGGAAAGTCTCATGGTTAAGTATTCAGGAAAATATTTCTGGAGCTCAGGTGCGGGGCAGTCTGGAGGAGGAGAGACTAGAAGTAGAGATAATAACTGGTTAAGAGGCACCTATTCTGAGGGCTACAACTATTTTCACCTCTAGCCCCCCTCCCACTTGAATCCCAAAATTACAGTTGCAAAAGCAGCCTTAATGGTTGCCTAATTGCCCTCCCTCATGATCAGATGCTTGATTCCCTTCTGCAACCTCCTTGCCAAATAGTTATCTTGCCTCTGCTTAAATACCTCCAGTGATGGGAATATCTTGTCCTGTCAAAGCAGACCATTGCATAATATGTGGTCATCTTGAACCATTATCAAGTTCTTCCTTAGGTTGAGTCAAAATATGTTTTCCCATAGCACCTGCCCTTTGCCCCTGATGGTGCCATCTTACGAAGCAAAACAAGGCAGATCCCTCTTCTGGATTATGAACCTTCCAATATGTGGAAACTGGCTCCCAAACCACCACCATCACCCTGTTGATCCCTTCTCCAGGTTAAAACAGCTCCAGTGGTTCCTACGGGATGATTTTTAAGTCTTCTCACACTCCCGGTCTCTCGCTTTCGTGCCTGCTCCAGGTTGCTAACGCCCCTGCTCATGTGTGGCGTCCAAGGCTAAAGACAGTCCTCGCCGTGGCCTAATGAGCAGAGAAGAAAGCACAGCCGTAATGCCTGCACCCCAGCCCCGAATGCACTAGCACTGCAGGCAGCTAGTGTCAAAAATAACGAGCTGACAGGCCCCTCAAACACCTGAGATCTTTTCCCACGGATCGTTATTAAGTCCCGTCGCTCCTACCTTGCACGTAAGCATTTGGTTTTGACGAACTCGACTATGAAACTTTACATTTCATTTTCCTGGTTCATTATGGCCTCTTGGGATCTTCCTGAAACCAGATTCATGTCACTTACAAATATGATCAGCATACCATCAATGTCCTCATCCAAGTCGTTAATTAAATCATTGGATAGGCCAGGGACCTGCCTCCAGGCTGACAAAGATCCATTAGCCATCAGCTGTGAATACACCTTACTGTCCTGTCTTCACCCCACATTTTCCCTTCTTATCCACAAGGACATCTCACATCAGGATATTCTTAAACAAAATAAGGTTGCACTCTGAAATCCTCTTTGGAAACACAAGAGTGCGGAGAGAAGGGAGTGGAAACGAAATGAGAGGAATGTGACCTTTAGATCTTCTCCCTTTCCCCCAGTCCCCATGATGAGTCCCATGGCTTTAGTCTCCATGAAGGAATTTCCAGCCAACAGCTCAGGTATAGAAAGTTGAAAGAACTGAATTTAGGGTCAGAAAACCTGCATTCAGACCTATCTCTGCCTCTTCCTAGCTGGATGACCTTGGGTAAGTTGTCGGACTTCTGAGTCTGTTTGCTCATCTGTGAAGCAGGGCTGGTAACACATACCTCACAGGCTTGTTGTGAGGATTAAATGGGAAAATGGATGTGATGTGCTTTGTAAACTGTAAGCACCGTACCAATGTAAGATAATATTATGATGATGATTTATTGAGTGCCTACTGTGTTCCTCAGTATAGGGTACAAAAAGACAAGGTATGGTCCTTGCCCTCGGGGAGCTCACAGTTTTGCAGGAGAGACACATTCACAAATAATTATCATATAATGTCAAAGAATAGGGCAAATGGCATAAGTTATTCTGGCAATTTAAGAAGAGTGGGCGGTCCCTCCAGACTGGGGGAAACCAAGAAGGGCTTTGTGGAGTTCCATCGGCACCTCAACAAGTGGGCAGATCCCACAGATAGAAATGGCTGAGAGAGGACAGCATTCCAGGTGCAGGAGCCTAGGAAAGGGAATTTATAGAACACGTTTGAGGTGCTGGAAGCAGTCCTGTTTGACTGTAAGAGGCCATGAGGCTGGTCGGCCACATCACAACTTTTTTAGACACAGTCATTCCCAGCACGCCCATGACCGAGTGTTCAGTCCCTTTGGAAGGGGGACCGGCATTGGAGCAGGGACTCCTAGGTCTCATGTCTGTTATTCTTCAGCTGACCTCCTTGGAGAAAAACAACTCTTCTGGAGGGTGGAGGCATCTGGAAAGATTCTAGGAAAATCACCTTTTTCCTTATCTGCAGCTGAGAAATAAGTCTCCAGGAAGGGTAGAGACTAAGGCTGCATTTAAGTCTTAGGAATCTTCAGCTGGAAGTGGCTCTAGCTTAAGGATTCGAGCGTTTTCACTGGAGAGTTATCTACCATATCTGAAAGGCTTCTTATTCTTCAATTCCATGTAGGGAGCAGGGAGGGAGAAGAAAACAGTTCAAGGGCTCTCAAGGTCTATTTCCTGACCACGTCTTTGGAGATATGGTTATAATTTGGTGCCACCTGGTGTCAGAGACAGAATATAGCACCCTGCTGTAGCAGCCTCCATCCGCTCCTAAGTTTAGAGCACTATCCTGCCGCCCAGCATCTGGAGATGAGGCTAGCTTCCTCCCAGTAGGGTAGAGCCAGCCATTCAGAGGCACTCCGGGGGGCTGTGTAATGGGAAACAGGGAGAAAAGGAAAGCGCTGCTCCAGGCTCATGGCCGTCCTTTCCTCTGTTGCCAAAGTCTCTATTTTCCCCAGAATGCCTGTGGGAATGTGTATTTTCCCGAGTACTGCAGGATCGTGTTTGCCATGTGCCCCTCTTTCCACCCCCTCCCCCGACTCACACACACTCTCTTATAGTGGCTTGAGTATCTGTAACAGATGATATATGATCTCTCTTTCAGACTTGCCCAAGAGAAATTGTCGTGAGCCTCTAAAGTGGCCAAGGGAGTAACAGTAAAAGGGTCTGGTTCCCTCATGAGCTCAGGTTTAAGTATTGTTTCCTCCTGAGTGGGCTATATTGTTCTGGAATGACTGAGCCCAAACTCCTCCATAAGAAATCTGTTCCCCGAGGCTACACTTAGGCTTTCTCCAGCCTCTCTAAAAGGTATGGGGAGGGAGCGCCGGGGCTGCACAGAATAGAACAGATGGTGGCCCCTTTTTCCCTCAAACCCCGTTCCTGAACAGATTCAAAGCCATCAATAAAACTAAAACCGAATCGGTCTGATGATGCCTCACAGTGCAGGGATCGCAGAGGTAGATTGAGGGGATGGCTGGAATTGGGAGGGCCAGAGCCAAGCAAGGACAAGACTGAACTAGCGAACAGGTTAATCCCTGTGCCACTGCCTCCATTCTCAGGTACCCTTGAAGTCTGATATTCTGTTGTGCTCCACCCTCTCAGGCATAGGCCTTTCAGGCTCTTCTGAGTGCTGGTGAATCCTGGGCCAGCTCTCAGTTTGGAGTATGGATTATGGGTGGGAGCACGAAAATGGCTGAAGTGCAAAAGGAAAGAATCAGCTAAATTAATGCTTCAATTCTTGGATCACTACTTTTATAGGCCCTGCTCTTCCCTGGTCCCTACAATACAGGGCCGCATGAGCGGAGGCCCACCAACTGGACTGGCCAAGAAGTGAACAAATCCCTTTTTATCCTATAGTTTAGTCACAACAGGGTTGCAATTTTTAAAGAGTAACATTTGTTAGGAAACAGATAAGAAAACTAAGGAAAGAATATACAAACAAATGGGTTTATGGGTTAACTCGAATTTCTTATTTTATCCTGGATTAACTAAGGTCTAACTGTAGGGGGACTTATCTGATGCAACGTACAGGGCACCCAGTCCTGTTTTGCCAGGGCAACCTTTCAGAACAGGTGAGAGATCAGAAGGTAGACCAAGCTGCCTAGACTTTAACCTGGCATAGATCTGGTGAGATTGGCGGTCCTGGGCAGAATCGGCTTCCCGGCTTCCCATAGTGCCTCGCGGCCTGGCACGTGCTGCCTTCTGGGTCTGCCGTCCCCCTGGCTCCTGGGCTCACCCACCTTTTCCTGCTCCCTGACAGAGAGGGGCCCCAATGAAACTCCACCCCATTCACATATTGTTTTAATGATTTTTTTTAGGACATGTGTTCTGACAAATCCAAGTGTGCTTATGAATCTAACTGGAAAAACGTATTTGGATTGGAGACTGCCTCTGAAAATCTGAAAATCCTATGGCGGCTGTTCCTATTATTCTCACTAGTATCTCGTTTAGTCCCCTAAACTGGCCATGTAACCTTGACGGCAAACGCCATCTTTCTAAGAAGCCTGCCTGCGCCGCATCAGGCTCCTCTGACGGCTGCTGGCGCTCTGTCTTTTCCGATTTCAAAGCCTTTAGACCGCCCACCGACCCTTTTTCCGGTCTGAGAAGCCCGGGAGGCTCTCAGGTCATTCGTGGAGCAGATGTGATTGACACGACCTGTGTCTAATGAATGCTCGTCTCCTTCCCAGCTCAGATTACTAGTTCCGCTCTCTCTCCCAGCTTCTTTTTGATGACTCATCGCTCAAATTCTTCGCTCGCTCGCTTGCCTGCCGTATACCCGCCCCGCCCGTGCTTTCTCCCTTGGCTCCTATTTGTCCCCCACCCTTGGGGGAATGGTTTTTGTGAATCCTATTGGGTATAGTTTTTACAGTGTACTTTAAACATATAGAAGCGAAAAACAATTTCCGCACAGGAAAGAGGAGGTTCGCTTCCTTATAAGGAGCTTAACCCGTCGCTGTTCTTGAGCTTTCCCTTTCACGTGATGGGGGTGGGTGAGGGAGAAACGCAAGCAGGGCTTCTGCCTCTGTTTCCAGTTCAGCTCCAAACCCCAGGCAGCTCTGAGTTCCTTGCAAAGGTCAAGCTGCCCTGCTCCACAGCCGGCCTCGCTGAGGGAGGAGTTGAGGGAGGCACAAGTAGGGCTGGAAGTGTTCAAACATTTCTGTGGGTCTCTTGGGCACCTGCATCAGGCACATATGACAATTTTGATGGGGACTGCAGCCCTAAAGAGGAAACAGACCTTGAGTAGTTAATGAAGGGGAGAGGGAAGAGGGGAGCAAAAAGAAGGAGGCTGAGACTGAGCTAGGATGCTGTCCTGTCCCCAGTCTGTTTAAATAGGTGAATGAATAGACTTTCACCTGGGCAAGGGTCCCTAGCCCTGCTGTGCCCATGCACTCCTCACAGACTGCTTTCCTGGATAGGGTCAAGTGAAACCCGTAGAAGATCTATAGTAGGAAGTTGGCAAGGAGCTGGCTAAATTTGTTGCCTTTGGGCGCTTGTAGGTTCAGTTGCTCTTTTTTGCTCACACAATCATCACTACTTCTCTGCTGTGTCTCTTATGCCACAGCTAGAGCCTGTGATCGAAAGCTTCCAGTTGCGCCTAGGTTTAACACTGCCTTGTATAGGGCTTTGTGCATAGTGAGTGCACAACAAACTCCCGGGAGTCTGAGTAGCATACCAAAGGCTAGAGACTCAGGGACCACCCAGTCTGCAAAAGTGCTCTCAGATTCCGGCATCTATTTGGAGGGAGCTTTTGCACTTTGGTATTGTGTCTCTGGGAGAAGAGAGTAGTTTGAGCTTGGAGAAACAAAGAAGGTGCTGAGAAATACGTAGGCACCTTCCTTTTCTATTCCCTCCTAACCAGCCCCACTGCTCTCCCTTTGGAGGCCCCTTGGCTAAGTCCCATCCAAAGCTCATTTGCATTGTCCAGGCTTGCCCCTCTGGCCTCTGAGAGGAATGTAGCCAACGAACAGGAAAGAGGCGGCATGCTTTCTGCCCCTGCTGGGGTGAAAAGTGAGTGGAGACACAGATCCTAGCCCCTCCCCAGCTTCTGCTTCCACCTCCTCCCCTTCATCTTCATCACAAAACAGTTCTGAAGCATTTCTCTGTCCAAGACTCTGTCTGTCCTCATTAGTTTACAGAGTCCTTGCTCTGACAATCAGAGACAACAAGGGCTGAGTGACTCCGAAAATGCAGAAAGCACATATACGTGGAGGGGGGAGTGGGCTACTGTGTAAAGTATGTAGTCCAGAGATGTTCAGATCAGTGACACATCTGAGGGTCAGTGCAATTTGGGGCTGAGGAATCAGGATAAATGCATGTCATTGCAAGGAAAAGTGGGGGTGGGCAATTGTGAGAGTTGTAGATCTAGGCAGATGGGGACAAGCAAAGCTATCGGCTCTCAATTGCAAAGGATTCTTAGAGGAGGTGGGATTTCGGAAATAGCTGAGTGACAGAACCAAATGGTCATAAGGTTTTCACCTCCTGAGGTGGGAGTGGAATTCGCAGATGGAGTAGACTTTGATCAGGTAGCCTTGAACAACCAGCAACTGTTACTCCTCCTCCTCCCCTCTCAACACACATTTGTTGAGTGCCAGCTCTGTCCTAGATACTGGGAAGATAAAAATAATAATGATAGCAAATAGTTATTGACTATTTACTATGTGCCACGTGCTGTGTTAAGCACATGATCTTATTTAAAACTCACACTGACCTTATGATGTAGGTATCATTATCATGCCCATTTTGCAGATGAGCCAACTGTGGTTCAAAGAGAGAAAGTGACTCACCCCGAGATCACACAGCTGGCTGTAAGTGGGAGAGGTGAGATTTGAGTCTAGGCAGTTACAATCTAGAACCCATGAATTTAATCAGTGTGCTCCACCTAGTCTTCTAGTTGGACAGGGATAGAAATGGAACTCCTTTGGTGGCAGGGGAAGCTAGAACAGGGAGGGCCAGGACTCTGAGAGCAGAACAGGGTGAACCAGAAGATCCCAGAAGCAGCAGCAGAGCCCCCAGCCAGCTATTTAGATAGGCAGGTAGAGCGAGCGCCTGGGTAACCAAGATGCAGCAGACACTAGGAAGAAGCCTGGACGGGCAGGTGGTTGGCAGCCGGACTGTCTGGCAGCCAGTGATAAAGGCTCTGCCGGGGGCCTGAGCTTCCAGAGCACAATGCCAGATGTCAAAAGGTCTGTCAAGAGCTATATGAAGCACTGTTCTTACAAAGACTAAGGTGTAGACAGGGCACCAAGATAGGACTAAGGCACTGGAGCACCAGATTAGGGGCTTAAAGTAGGGGCTTTTATACAACAAACCAGGAAACAGCCCAGTTATTAAAACTGGGAATCAACGCCATTCATTCACCCTCCAATCTATTCTTTCAACAACATTTTTTTGAGCTCTCACGATGTTGGCAAGTGCTATACCTGGCTCTGGGGTAAGACACAGTCTCGTGGGGGAGCCAGACCCGTAAAACAGGTAGCTAAAGTACTGTGTGGTTAGTTTTATAGTAGAGGCACAGACAGACTGTGTGTTGGGGGTAGCGGGAGGAGACTAACTTTTCTTGGGAGAGTTCACAAAGAATATTAACTCTGAGCTGGGTCTTTAAAGAAGAGGAGAAATTTCCCAGGCTCTGAGTGATGGAGAGGATTTCAGGCAGAAGGAATAACATGGGCCAAGGCATAACATTTTGAAAGAGTAGGCCACATTTGGGGAACAAGAAGCAATTGATACTGGACTATGAGGTATATGGTAGGAATGGTGGGGAATATGAGTCTGAAGAAGACCTGAGGCCAGATTATGAAAGCTTTTGTGGGCGCTGCTGAAGAACTTGGACATTCTCCCACAGGCAAAGGAGAGCCAGCTAAGGTTTTTATGTTGGCAAGTGACTGGATTGCTTTGGGGTGTTTTAGGCAGATTACATGGGAGATAGGGCCCAGATGCACCGGAGGCAGGCAGATCACTCAGGAGGTTATTGCAATTGTGCAGACAGAAAAAAAAAATGATGGGAGCTTGAACTAGGAAAGTGACAGAAAGAATTAGTTCAGGAAAACATTTCTGAGGGAGGGTTGAGAAAACTCAGTGCTTGATGTGGTAAGTGATGGGGAGAAAGGAGCCATGGACAACTCCAAAGTTTTCTTGCTTAACAGTCGGGTCCATGGTGACATGATTCACACAGAGATTGGGAATCTAGGATGAGGAGCAGGCTTTCGGGAGGAAATAAGGAGTTCGGTTTGGTCATGTTGAGTTGGAGGTGCCCAGTGGTGTACTGGTAAATGTTTAGCTAGTGGTGTGCTGGTAAGTGTTTAACTACTAGCTCTGGGTGGTGGCGGGAACGTGGATTTACGGATTTTTATGTGTAAATACATCCACGATGGCCAATTTCAAGCTACCAATGTTATGTCGACCCACTCACAAAATTCCTGAATATTTAACAGTCAGTCTCAGAGACCCACGGGAAGGACTCTGCCAGGTGGTCTAGGGCACAGGCCTCTGATGGCATTGCTTAAATAGTTTTGAGACCACACCACTGGACTGAGTCAGGATTTTCAGAACTCCAGTGGAGAAGCTAATAGGTTCATAAAACTGCTAACCCAAGATCAAGCAGAACAAGAATTAATTACGTGGACTGAATGAACTGATGAAGGATGATTATGGCTTTCGTGTGGAGTATTGCTGCTGGATTTAAGGAACCCCTTTCTCTTTCCTCTTAAGTTATCTATATTCTTGAGTATTCTTATTTCCGTGGCAATATAATTATTTGCATAAGTTCAGTAAGAATGTGTCCTCCTTGTATAGGTATATAGGACATAACTGGAAACATTGCTTATATAACCAAGACTTTGATTGGAATATTGTATTTGAGAATGACGTGCACAGAGTCAGATATGACCAGACAACTTTAGGGAAGTAAGTTGACTTTATGGAGTCAGTGCTTACAAAGCCCTCTTGAGAGAACTGGCCTGGTACCTGGCTTACAGTCTTCCCAGTCAGAAAGCTCACTTCCTGGAAGGCCTTGGAATCTTAGGCTACTTTGGGGCCCTCAAGAAGAGAGGAATTCACCCGAATCTGTAGGTATTGCAGGTGAAATCTGGTAGCAAGTTCTTGGCGTGGCTTTCTAGCCTCCAGAAGGCTTTTAAAAGGGTAACGTGAGATGCCTTATGAAAAGTTCCAGGCAAAGAAAACTTAAAAAGACCTATGTGGTCAATTACCCTTCTTGCTGCAGTTATGTCAGTAATCAGGCCAAGTTTAACGAGACCAGACTTTTTTTGTAAACATGATTCAAAAAGGCAGGGGTGACCATAGAGATAAATTTTATGTTTCAGTAGAAAACTATAGCACATCCTTGCGGGTTATTAAATTCTAGTCCTGTTCATTGTCTTTGAGTTATTTTTTGCCTCTTGGAAAACTACATTTTACTTTCTACTTTGTTATATACCTGTGAATTGGACTGTATCCTGTCATCTTGCACATTTGGCAGTCCTTACCAACTTCTTAATTCTTCTAGTTTCCCTCAATATCTGGCTACAACTCTCCAAATTGGCATTTCCAATTTTTCTCCCACCCTCCTGACTTGGTGCCACTGAGAACTAAAACCTGACTGCCCAGATCCTTATTGGGACTCTAGGTTGTTTTGTAGCCGACCTTACCCCCAGGATCTAAAGAAGCCCTGAAAGCTGAAGCTGGACAACCTAATATAAACTTCAAAGGAGTTATCACCATGGCAGATCACATATGGGCAACCTTTGTGCCTACTGCTGTGTGGACCACTTGGGAAGTTCACTGGAACACCTTCATCTTCCAAGTTCTGCTCCAGGAAATAAGCATGCAAACTGCAAACCAGGAAACTTGTTGGGTTGCCACTGCTGTCCTCATTCTACCATCTAAAGATGCCTTCAGCCAAGCATATAGAAATCTTCTTGACTGGCTGCTGTCTGGACTCATAAACTGGGTTTATAATCTGCTCTGGCCATTAATCTTTGTTTTTCTTTTGTTGTCATAGAAATTCCCTTATTAAATGCCTGATGGCTCACACCATCCAACAAATATCTTCTACTACCATCTCGCAACATACAGTTCAGCTGGTCCTTAATGAACAAAAGGTGACCAGATGAGGAATGGACTTAAATTGTTTAGAGGAAAGAAATCTTCTTTCCTTGAACAAGAGTGAGGGACTGACAAAGACGCTCTCCTTGACCAAACTTGAATTAGGTTCCTATGAGTCTTCTTTTCAACCAGGCCTCAAGCTTGGCACTTGTCCTGTCTTTGGCCTGCCCAACCCAATCTTAGCAAAGAATCCTGCTAAGTCATCCTTCCACCCTTGATATCTGATCACCCTTGATATCTGATCAAGTTCCTCATCCCCTGTCTTTATATCTAAATCCTTGATCTGCCTTTAGTAAGACTGTTAGGTCAGTTTAGCAAGAATCCCCCATCCTTGACATCTCCTCTTAGTAATTATGGACCATAAAACACATCTTAAGAAATTTAAAGATTTCATTATTATTACTTTTTTCCTTTTTCTCCCCAAAGCCCCCCAGTACATAGTTGTATATTTTAGTTGTGTGTCCTTCTAGTTGTGGCATGTGAGACGCTGCCTCAGCATGGCTTGATGAGCAGTGCCATGTCCGTGCCCAGGATCTGAACTAGTGAAACCCTGGGCCACTGCAGCGGAGTGTGCAAACTTAACCACTCGGCCATGGGGCCGGCCCCCATCTTAACAAATTTAAAAGAATAGAAATCATTCAATGTCTACCCTCAGGCCACAATGGAATTAGAATAGAAATCAGTAACAGAAAGTTAACTGGAAAATCCAGAAATAGGTGGAGATTAAACAACATCCTTCTACGTAACACATGGATCAAAGAAGAAACCTCAAGAGAAATTTTTAAAGATTTTGAACTAAATGAAAATAAGTATACAACTTATCAAAATGTGTGGGGTGCAGCAAAAGCAATGCTTAGAGGGAAATTCATAGCATTGAATGCCTCTATCAGAAAAAAAGAAAGATCTGAAGTCAATAATCTAAGTTTCCACCTTAGGAAATGAGAAAAAAATAGAAAATTAAATCCAAAGTAAGCAGAAGAAAAGAAATAATAAGAATTAGAGCAGAAATCGATGCAATTGAAAGCAGAAAATCAATAGAGAAAATCAATGAAAGCAAAAGCTGAGTCTTTGAGAAGATAAGTAAAATCGATAAGCCTCTGGCCAGGCTAACTAAGAAAAAAAGAGGACACAAATGACCAATATCAAAAAGGAAGGATGGGTCATCACTACAGATCTGTGAACATTAAAATGACAATAAAGGAATAACATGGACAACTCCAAGCCCAAAAGTTTGATAATCTAAGTGAAATGGACCAATTCCTTGAAAGCTGAGCAGACAAAATTTACACAATAAGAAATAAATGATCTAAGTAGGCCTATATATAAATGAAATTGAATCAATAACCTTCCAAAACAGAAAGCACCAGACCCAGATGGGTTCACTGGTGAATTCTACTAATCATTTAAGGAAGAAATCATACCAATTCTTCTACAATCTCTTTCAGAGGATAGAAGCAAAGGGAATACTTCCTAACTCATTCTATGAGGCCAGCATTACCCTAACACCAAAACCAGACAAAGACATTACAAGAAAAGAAAACTACAGACCAATATCTCTCATGAACATAGATGCAAAAAATCCTCAAGAAAATATTAACAAATAAACTCCAACAATGTATAAAAAGAAATATACACCATGACCAAGTGGGGTTTATCCCAGGTTTGCAAAGCTGGTACAACATTCAAAAATAAATTAATGTAATCAATCACATCACTAGGCTAAAAAAGAAAAATGACTTGATCATATCAATAGATGCTGAAAAAGCATTTGATAAAATCCAACACCCATTCATGATAAAAACTCTCAGTAAACTAGGAATAGAGGGGAACTTCCTCTACTAAATACATAACATCTACAAAAAGACCTAAGCTCACATCATACTTAATGATGAGAAACTCAAAGCTTTCCCATTAAGATCAGGAACAAGTCAAGCGTGTCTTCTCTCACCACTCCTTTTCAACATCGTATTGGAAGTTCTAGCTAATACAACAAGACAGAAAAAGGAAAGAAAAGTCATACAGATTGGGAAGGAAGCAATAAAAATGTCTTTGTTTGCAAATGACATGATTGTTTATGTAGAAAATATGGAAGAATCAACAAAAAACTCCTGGAACTAATAAGCAATTATAGCAAGGTTGCAGGATACAAGGTTAATATACAAAAGTCAATCGCTTTCCGAAATACCAGGAAGGAACACGTGGAATTCGAAATTAAAAACACAGTACCATTTACATTAGCACTCCAAAAATGAAATACTTCAATATAAATCTAACAAAATATTTACAAGATATATATGAGGAAAACTACAAAATTCTGATGAACAAAAGCAAAGAAGGAGAGTTACCCCATGTTCGTAGACTGGAAGACTCAATATTGTCAAGATGTCAGTTCTTACCAACTTTTTTTTTTCCTTTTTCTCCCAAAGCCCCCCCGGTACATAGTTGTATATTCTTCATTGTGGGTCCTTCTAGTTGTGGCATGTGGGACGCTGCCTCAGCGTGGTTTGATGAGCAGTGCCATGTCCACGCCCAGGATTTGAACCAATGAAACACTGGGCCGCCTGCAGCAGAGCACATGAACTTAACCGCTTGGCCACGGGGCCAGCCCCAGTTCTTACCAACTTGATCTATAGATTCAAAGTAACCCCAATCGAAACCCCAACAAGTTATTTTGTGTTTACTGGTTATCAGCAAACTGATTCTAAAGTTTACATAGAGGCAAAAGACACAGAATAGCCAACACAATATTGAAGGAGAAGAACAAAGTTGGAGGACTGACACAACCCAACGTTAAGACTTACTATAAAGCTACAGTAATCAAGACATTGTGATCTTGGTGAAAAAATAGACAAGGAGATCAGTGGAGCAAAATAGAAATCCCGGAAGTAGACCCATGCACATATAGTCAACTGATCTTTGACAAAGGAGCAAAGGCAATACAATGGTACAAAGACAGTCTTCTCAACAAATGGTGCTGGAACAACTGGAAACCTACATGAAAAAAAGTGAATCTAGAAAGAGACCTTACAGCCCTCACAAAAATTAACTCAAAATGGATCATAGACCTAAATGTAAAACTCAAAACTGTAAAACTCCTAGGAGATAACATAGGAGAAAACCTAGATGACCTTGGGTATGGCAATGACTTTTTAGATACAACACTAAAGGAACGCTCTATGAAAGAAAGAATTGATAAGCTTGAAATTAAAATGGAAAACTTCTGCTCTGTGAAAGACAATGTCAAGAGAATGAGAGCACACGCTATAGACTGGGAGAAAATATTTGCAAAAGACACATCTTATAAAAGGCTGTTATCCAAAACATACAAAGAACTCTGAAAACTTAATAATGAGAACACAATCTGATTTAAAAATGGGCCAAAGACCTTAACAGACACCTCAAAGTAGTTTCTGTCTGTAACAGACATCAAAGAAGATATACAAGTGTCGAATAAGCATATGAAAATATGCTCCACATCATATTCCATCAGAAAGATGCAAATTAAAACAATGAGCTATCGCTACACACTTATTAGAATGCCACAAATCTGGAACACCACCAAATGCTGGTGAGAATATGCAACAGCAGGAACTCTCATTCATTGCTGGTGGACATGAAAATGGAAGATGCTTTAGAAGACAGTTTGGTGGTTTCTGAAAAAACTAAGCATACTCTTACCATGTGTTCCAGAAATTGCACTCCTTGGTATTCACCTAAAGGAGTTGAAAACTTATGTCCACTCAAAAACCTGCACACAGATGTTTATAGCAGCCTTATTCATAATTGCCAAACCTCGGAGGCAATCAAGATGTCCTTCAGTAGGTCAATGGGTAAATAAACTGTGGTACCTCTAGACAATAGAACAGTATTCATTGTTAAAAAGAAATGAGCAATCAAATCGTGAAAAGACATGGAGGAACCTCAAATGCATATTACTAAGTGAAAGAAGCCAATCTGAAAAGGCTACATGCTGTATGATTCCAACTATGTGACATTCTGGAAAAGGCAAAACTGTGGAGACAATAAAAAGATCAGTGGTCACCAGGCGTTGGGGAGGCATGAATAGGCAGAGTACAGAGGATTTTTAGCGCAGTGAAACTATTTTGTATGACACTATAATGATGGATATATGTCCAAACCCATAGAAGGTACAACACCAAGAATGAATCCTAAGATAAACCATGGGCTTTGGGTGATTATGATGTGTCAATGTAGGTTCAACTATAACAACTGTACCACTCTGGCAGGAGAGATTGATAATGGAGTAGGTTATCCTGTATGGGGTAGGGGTATGTGGGAAATCTCTGTACCTTCCTCTCAATTTAGCTGTGAACCTAAAACTGCCCTGAAAATAATTAAAATCAACTGCCAGTACAAGCTGATTCCAGCACACCCATACAGGTGCCTGAGAAACATCTGGGAGGTGTTTAGAAGGCCATCGGAAACACAGGTGTGGAGCTAGCAAGGTTGCAGCTGCTCTGCCGTTGCCTCAGTTCTTGCCCTGACCCAATTCTTCCTGTTGGGCTTGCCCACGCACCTGCCCTCTTGGAATAGACTCCCTCAGCCCTCTCCTAGAGACAAGCAACTCAGGATCAGGAATCTGCCCTCCACAAACCCCTTGGGTTGTAATTTAATCTTTTCTGCCACTGAGAGCAAAAGTGTCTTGCTAGACTCTCCCAGGACACGGTTAAGGCCAGTTCTCACACAAGCACTTTGGCAATATTTCCAAAACTTTAGTCATTTAAGAATCATCTTCATAATTTTTGCCATATCCATGTGACCACTTGTACTATTACTTACTTAACATTTTTCTTTAAATTGCCTTTAAATCAACTCCTCCTCCCTTTTGTACTTTTGCTTCTTTCCAAGCAACAATAGTTAAACTCACCCTAAAAAATCCAGGAGGAAAATGTCACGCTAGAGACCAACATATCCTCTCTCAAGAAATTCAACATAGTCAGCTTGGGACAGATTGCTATTTCTTGAGTTGAAGCCTTGATGAAGTTGTGGACATGTGGTTAGGAGCCGTGTTGTTGTAAAATCCGTAAATTCAAACCCCACTTGGGGTCATGAGATTCCTATGGGGCTGGAGATCAATTAAGAGGGAACATCAGATCCACATTTCCTATTTTACCTCACTACAGGGTACATATTTATTGATAGGGAATAGTGGGGGAGGGGCAGAGGCAGGATCTGGACTATTTACATATATTTCTCTCTATATATAAATCTTTAGGTGAATTCATTCATCTCAGTTTAATATGCTTCTTTTTTTTTTCTTTGAGGAAGATTAGCCCTGAGCTAACTACTGCCAGTGCTCCTCTTTTTTGCTGAGGAAGCCTGGCCCTGAGCTAACATCCGTGCCCATCTTCCTCTACTTTATATGTGGGACGCCTGCCACAGCATGGTGTGCCAAGCGGAGCCACGTCCGTACCCGGGATCCGAACCAGTGAACCCCGGGCCGCCGAGAAGTGGAACGTGCGAACTTAACCGCTGCACCACCGGGCCGGCCCTTCAGTTTAATATGCTTCTGATGGACACCATTATATCCACAAATGGTCACTGTCTGATACACTCACAGGAGTGCCCAGCACCTTTGCCCTTCATCTTAGCAAATAAATGGAGTAAAAATCTTCCCAGAAGAGCGGTAAAGACTACTGACATATTCCACTTACCTTGCACAGATTCCAGAAGAAGATGGGGCAGTCTGCAGATAGACGGATTCTCACACTGGGAATAGCTGGGATGGGCTGGAGGGTTGGAGGTGGGAAGGAACTATCAAAACCTTACTTAGAGCTATAGGACTCACCAACATACAGATGGTACTTGAAATCACTCAGCAAGAGTCTTGGAGTAAGAGGACAAGTGAGGCTAGAATTCTGGGGAACATCTACAGAGAAGGAGGAGCCAGAAGAAGAGAATGAGGAGGAAAATCACGAGCATGATGTCATGGAAGCCAAAGGAAGAGTAACTTTTTAGAAGCGAGATTTGTTCATAGCATTAAATACTACCGAGAAGCTCCCTCTGAAGCCTGTCTGTTAGCTTTTCCAGTAGGGAAGTCACTCATGAGGATAAGGAGTGCACTTTTAGCAGATAGTTAGGGCAGACGCCAAATTGCAGCGTGCCGAATCATGACGGGAAATAAAGAAGTGGAGATAGTGAGTATGAACTATTTTTTCTGAAAACCACAATCTGGGCATTTCTTTTAAAAATAGCAATACCAGTTACCATATGTTAAATAACAAACGTACAGAAGGTGAGCATTAAAATTTCTTTCAATTTCAATAAGCATTTCTTGGGTGGCTTGGCTGTTGGGGATATGAAGAAGAACAAGCTGTGGTCACAATCCCCAAGGTGCCCACAGTGTAGTAGGAGGAGACAGACATAAGGGTCTGGGAGCACAGAGAAGGGGACATAATTTTTGTCAGAAGAAGGGGTTGGGAATCTGAGGAGTCTTGACAGAGGAAATGACATTAGAGCTGGGATTTGAAAGATGAGTGGAAGTTCTCCTGGTGGGGGGGTGGGGAGGGCATTCCATATGAAGGGACACATAAGCAAAGGCTTGTAGATATAAATGTCTCTGTCATGTCTGGAGATGACTAGTGGTTCCGTGCAGACAAATTGCAGGGCTTGACTGTAAAGGGGGTCTTTTAGCTATATTAATGAGTTTGGACTTTAACGTAGATAATGGGAAGCCTGCAGAGTTTTTTTTGAAGCTAGATCGGTCACATGTCCAGAGTTTAGAAGGGTAAAACTGCAAGTGGGGAGACCAGTTGAGACAATTCCATAATTGTCTGAGCATGAGAGGATGAGAACCTGTATCTAAGAGAGTGGCAAGAGGTTGGAGGAGAATGAAACAGAAATAGAGAATAAGGCAGTTGAACTGATCTAGGAAATAAAGATGATGACCTGACTTTAGATTGGTCATAATGAAATCAGTAAGCTCTTGAGCTCTGGAATCAGGAAGAATGCTAGCTCTGCAACATCCCAATTGTGTGACCTTAGACACATTATTTAACATCTCTGAGCCTCAGCTTCCTCATCTGCAAAATGGGGATAATAAAATACCTATAAATAAGACAAAATAGAGTAAGTACTCAATAAATGTTAGCTATTATTTTTAATATTTTTAGTTTTACTGCAAGCTAAATTTCTGTGACTGATGGAAATGTCCAATAGGCAGGTAGAAATGTGAATTGAAGTGCAAAAGGGAGGTATGGACCAGAGGTTTCTGATTCATCTTAGATAATAATTGATCTTGGAGAGTGGCTGAGCCTCTGCGAAGGGCTGAGAACGGAATTATGCAGAATATTCACATTTAAAAGTGGTAGGAGAAAGGGTACCGAAAATTAGTGGCGTGAGAGGGAGGGAGAGGACCTTACCTTGAAGAGGATCTTTAAATTGCTAAATGCGGTGGCTTCGTCTTTCAGTCCTCAGTTCCTGACACTTCTGCAGCATTGGATGCAAGTGACCTCTTAAAGCCTTCTTTTAGAAACTCTCTTCTTCAGTTTCCATGGCATTCTGTTCTCTTCTATCTTCTCTGATTATGCATAGGATGTCTCAGCTGAAAGCCTTATAGCTGACTTGCTCCAACCCCCTCATTTTACAAATGAGACTAAAGAGCCAGAAAATGGAAGTAGCATGTTCAAGGTTCTTAGTCAGTTGTTCCTTCCTTGTCTTTTCCTCCCCTTTTCTCACTTCCCACTGTTCTTTGCTTTTTGCTCTCCTATACTCTCTTCCTCTTTCTATAAACTCGTCTGTTTGCGTAGCTTCTAGGATTGCCTTTAGGTTTTTGATTGCCAAATTGAAGTCTCCCACCCGTGCCTCTCTCCAGAGCTGCTATCCCCCCTTCCAACAGTCAGCTAGATGTTCCACTGACACCTCCCCCTCAGCATGTCTGAAACATCGTCTTTCCCCACAAGGCTAGCTTCCCCCTTTGACTCCACTACCATACTAATGCCACCTCCATTCTCCTAGTCAGCTAGTCTCTTACCAAATTTGGTGGATCAGTCCTCTATAAATGTGCACGTAGTGCAGTGGTTAAGCACACTGCCTCTAGGGACAAGACCACCTGGGACCAAATCCTGGCTCTGTGATCTTCGGCAAGTGATTTAGTCTGAACCACAGGCCATTAAAGCTGGACGAGATCTTAAAGATACTTACTTCTCCAAGCTTCATCTTTTTCAGAAAAGAAAACTGAATCCTGAAAGGCAAATCCCCATAGCCTGTAAACGGGAGTCAGGATTGGAACTCAGCGCTGTTGAAACCCCAGTCTACTGCACTTGTACTGCACTATATTGCCTCTTGCGATCTTGTTGACTCTGTCACCACTGCCACCTCCCTAGATAGAATATTTATAGCCTCTGCCTGGATTATTGACACAGCCTCCCACATACTCTTGCAACATCTCATCTACCCCATCCTCAGTTCATCATCCTGCCAAGTTAATCTCCCTAGAGCATCATTTCCATCTTGTCAATCCCCTCGTGGAAAAGCTTTCAGTGGTTCCTCATTGCCTACTAAATAAAACTCAAGTGTCCAAGCTAGGCAAAAAACATCCTCCAAAATCTGGTGCCAGCCCACCTTTCCATGCTTCATTACCCACACTACCCTTTTATACCCCATTGCCCAGCCACGCCCAGTGCTCTGTGTTCCTTGCGCACTGTCATGCCCTGTTGCCTTTTACACACTGTTCTCTCAACTTTGAGTGTCCTTACTTTGATTATCCTCCTGTAAAATTCTTATTCATCTTTCAAGACCCAACTCAAATGTCCTAGTGCATTAAGACTTTTCAGATTCCCCTAGTCGGAATTAATCTCCAAGATGATATGTGACAGGAGCTGCCATCATAGATAGGCATTTAGTAAATGTGAGTTCCTGTCTCCCTTCCTTTTTCCACCTGTGTTCCCACAACATATTACTTATACCTCTGTGTAACACGCATTTCACTTACCTTATATTAGAGCTGATTATTTAAACAACTAGTGAAACGACAAGTTTCACAATCATTCATCTTCGCATCCTCCATGGCCCCTCAAAGAGTTCCTAGAGCACAACAGGTACTTAACAAATATTTACTGAAATGAAATGAAAACTGTAGAGCCAAGTCTTGAGACATCATCTCATTAGTAATTCAGCAAGACCAACTCCTCTTGCTGAACATGGAGTGACATGTTGAGAGAAAAGAAATCTGGGAAACTTTGTTGGCAAATCTCCAACAATGTGCTTTGGGGCAGCCTCAGTCACTTTCAACCTGACAGTTTGCTTGAGGATGATAAAGTAAGAAGTGACATGACTCAGATAAAGTTCTTATTCATACATTCTTCTTCTTCTTTTTTTTTTTGGTGAGGAAGATTGGCCCTGAGCTAACATCTGTTGCCAATCTTCCTCTATTTTTCATATGTGGGATGCCACCACAGCACAGCTTGATGAGTGGTGTGTAGGTCCACGACTGGGATCCGAAACCATGAACCCCAGGCCACAAGAGCGGAGTATGCAAACTTAACCACTACGTTACCAGGCTGGCCCCCTTATCCACACATTCTTTAAAATAAGCTGAGGTCAGTGCAGGCCCATTGTCCCCAGCCAACAAGTTGCAAGTAGCTGGAGAGAACGGTGACTGGCAAAGAGGTGAGGAGGTAGAAGCAGAAGCTCTTCGGAGCCATTTGTAAGAAGAGGCTGCCATGATCCAGAAATTAATCTTGCCCTGGAAAGGGATTTTTGACTGAGCTCCCTGGATCATTTCCCTTTGAAGAGTGGGTAACTGTGATGGGAGATGCAAGCCAAGTAAATTGGCATGTGTGACACACCTTTATGGTCTCTCAGTAGCAGAGTCTGTTCCAGGTTATTCTGGACACAGCTTTTAGCTAAGGCTGCTGTGCAAATCATTCCCATTCTGGAAGTGATGCCTGGGGTATGGCCAAGATAAAAGATGACTGCATTCTCATATTGACAGCTTAAGGACAGGTTGAAGGCCTCAAGTTCCTTTCTTTGTTGGCCACTTTCATTCATTCATTCAACTGTCATTCATCAAACTTTTTCTAAACACCTACTGTGTGCCAGGCACATAGGTACTGATACAGAGATGAATGGTCCCTGCCCTAAAAAGGATTCTTCTAATGGAGGAGATATACAAGTAAACAGACAATATGGTGGACTATGATAAGTGTTATGACAGAGATATACAGTGCAGGGGAGGAACAGAGGGCTAGAGAAAGTGGAGGGAATACAACTCACACTGAATTTAGCACAAAAGGCCACTGGCTACCTCTCACCACTCCTCAGCCTTTGTATGTAAAGGGAAGACTATCTGAGCTGGGTTTCAAAGGATGAAGAAGAGTTGGTAAAGAAATGGGGAAAAGGTATTATAGGTAGATTTTATCCCAAAGGCAGTGAGGAGCCAATGGAGGATTTTAAGCAGGGGAGTGGCATGATCAGATATACATTTTAGAAAGACCAGTCTGAAGAAAGTTTGGAGAATGGACTGGAAGAGGCCATGAATGGCAGTAGGGAAACAGTTAGGAAGCTAGATTACTAATCCAATTGTAAAATTATTAGAGTCTGTACTAGGGCAGTGGAAATGGAATAGAAAGGGAGAGAAGGAGTCAAAAGATATGAGGTAAATCCCACAAGGTTTAGTTATTTATTTAATACAGAGTAGTAGGGGGGGTGAGCAAGAGCGGGAAGCTAATGGCAGCTCTTCAGAGTCTTGGCTTGGGCAATTAGGTGGATATGATACCATTCAATGGGATAATGGAGCACTGGAGGAGCAGCAGGTTTTGGAGCAGAAGAGATGAGATGGACATCCTATATATATATATATGTTTGGAGGCCAGGAGTGAGGTCTGGCTTGAAGGTACAGGTTTGGGATTATCAGAGTTGAAGCCATGGGAGTGGATGAGACTGCTCAGGGAGAGTTTGAAAAGCATTAAGAACAGAGAGAATGGAACTCTGAGGAACATCAACATTTAAGGGGCAGAGTAAGAGGAAAGCATGGAGCAGTCAGAGAGATAAGAGAGACATCAGTGGAGAAAAGCGCAGTAAAAATCAAAGGAGACTTTGTTGTTAGTGCCATCGAGTCGATTCCGGCTCCTAGAGACCCTGTGTACAGCACAGTGGAACCCTGCCCCGTCTTTTTGCGCCATCCTCTCACCTTCCGGCACTATATCAGACAATGCTCCCCTGCTATTCATAGGGTTTTCATGGCTAATGTTTTTGGAAGTGGGTGGCCAGGTCCTTCTTCTTAGTCTGTCTTAGGCTGGAAGCTCCACTGAAACTTGTCTGCTATGGGTGACCCTGCTGCTATTTGAAATACTGGTGGCATAGCTTTCAGCATCACAGCAACAGGGAGCCACCGCAGTATGACAACCGACAGACGGGTGGTGTGGTTCCTTGACCAGGAAACAAACCTGGGCCACGGTGGTGAGAGTGCCGAATCTTAACCACCAGACCACCAGGGCTGGCTAAAGGAGACTATATAGCCATTAAAAACCATGTTTTAGAGAAATATTTAATGACATTTTTAAATGGCCATGATATAATGGCAAGTGAAAGAGAATATGAAATAACATGTATTTCAGAGAAAAGATTGGTGGTTGTCAGAGGCAGGGGTGGGGTTGGGTGAAATGGCTGAAGGAGCCAAAAGGTACAAACTTCCAGTTATAAAATAAACAAGTCATGGGGATGTAATATACAGCATGGTAACTATAGCTAATAATACTGTATTGCATATTTGCAAGTTGCTAAGCGAGTAGATGTTAAAAGTTCTCATGACAAGAAAAAAACTTTTCTAACTATGTAGGGTGACAGATCTTAACTAGACTTATTGTGGTGATCATTTTGCAATATATGAAAGCATCGAATCATTATATTGTACACCTGAAACTTACATAATGTTACATGTCAATTATACCTCAATAAAAAACAATAATAGGGGCCGGCCCCGAGGCCGAGTGGTTAAGTTTGCGTGCTCCGCTTTGGCTGGCGGCCCAGGATTTCACCAGTTCGGATCCTGGGCGCAGACATGGCACCGCTAGTCAGGCCACACTGAGGCGGCGTCCCACATGCCGCAACTAGAGGGACCCACAACTAAAAAGAATATACAACTGTGTACCAGGGAGCTTTGGGGAGAAAAAGGAAAAATAAAATCTTTAAAAAAAATAAAAAATAAAAAAACAATAGTATGTATCATATGACGACAATTTTATTTTAAAAGTACATTTATATATATATATTTTTTTTTAAAGATTTTATTTTTTCCTTTTTCTCCCCAAAGCCCCCCGGTACATAGTTGTGTATTCTTAGTTGTGGGTTCCTCTAGTTGTGGCATGTGGGACGCTGCCTCAGCGTGGTCTGACGAGCAGTGCCATGCCCGCACCCAGGATTCGAACCGACGAAACACTGGGCCGCCTGCAGCGGAGCGCGCGAACGTAACCACTCGGCCACGGGGCCAGCCCCTACATTTATATATTTTCAGTGAAAAACAACTGTAAGGTTTCACACCTATTAGTAATGGCTATCTCTGGGTGGTGGTGTTACAGACTATTTTTATTTTGATCCTTATGATTTTTTTGTATTTTCCAGTTTTTCCATAAAGAACATGCATTACTAGTGTAATCAGCAAACACAAAAATTAATATAAATAGGAAAAGATCAAAGGGGAAGACAGTTTCAAGAAGGTGGGAGTGGTCAACCGGATCGAATACCTCAGTCAGTGAGACTCCTTCTGAGGGGTATCCATTGGATTTAGCAACAAAGTGCCCTCGGTGAAAACTCTTTCAGTGGAGTAGGGAATGGGAGCAGATGCCAGATTTGAGTGGAACTGAAGAGTGAATGGGAGATGAAGAAATGTAGGCAGTAAGTATAGAAGCATCTTTCACAAAACTTGATCAAGAAGGAAAAGAGAGGGGCTGGCCCTGTGGCCGAGTGGTTAAGTTTGTGCGCTCCGCTTTGGTGGCCCAGGGTTTTGCCGGTTCAGATCCTGGGCGTGGACGTGGCCCCACTCATCAGGCCACGCTGAGGCGGCGTCCCACATGCCACAGCTAGAAGGGCCCTAAAACTAAACTATAACTAAACTATAACTAAACTATAAACACAACTAAAATATACATCTATGTACTGGGGGGATTTGGAGAGGAGAAGCAAGAAAAAAAAAAGAAGATTGGCAACAGTTGTTAGCTCAGGTGCCAATCTTTAAAAAAAAAAAAAAAAAGGGAAAGAGAGAGGGCAGAAACCCAGTTTAAGGTATCATCCAGTTTGAGAATCCAACGTCATGTGTGGTGGCTTTGAGCACCCTGAAGAGAGGTAGGTCATGAAGATCTTCTGACATCCAGATTTCCAGTGTAAGGGGAACAGCATAGTGTGGAACTGGAAGCAGCAGCCACATCAGGGAATCAACATCAGAAATTGTTTTTCTGGGCTCAGAGACAAATTTATCATCATTAAAACTGAGCAAAACACTCCAATACTACATATGTGGCTACAAAATTTAGAATGTGGGTTAATCCTTGGAAAAGAGCCCCCCCCCCCCAAAAGCTTGTGATGACTATGAAATAGTTGTGGAAGTTCTTGTGACTCATGTGATAACAGTCAGGGCTTCTTTATCAAGGTGTGGAGCTCAGTTCCATAGATAATATTGTTCTCTAGGAATAACGTCAAACCTCAGTGCATTCTATGGCTCAACCAAGCCCCAACACTGTGAGGTGAAATGTCAGCAGTGAGAAAGAGCAGTTTATGTTTACTGTAAAGCACTAGCTCAGATTCAGAAATCAAAAATTGCTTGATATTCTGAAAAGTGCCCTCATACTGGCAAATCCAATGCCACTGAACACCCATTTCCTAGGAGATAATGAAGCAGCTCAATCATCCTTGTCTTTCATAGGAGGAAAACATAACCAAAATGGAGGCCTCTTCAGAGGATCCGAAGCTCTTACTTTATGTCTGAAGCAGAGGCCCCATATATTATAGAATCCTTATGCCAGATGTGTCCGCTTCTTGGGTGAGCAGAGGGAGGAGGATCCTAGGAGCATCCAACTAGAAGAGGTTTTCACTTGAGGAGGTCTAGGACAGTAAAGCCATAGAGGACAACCATAATCTTTAAACAAAAGGCACGATGAGGATGGAAATAGAAGAAGGGAGACAAAATCTTTATCTGGGAGGCTTGGGAGCAGGATTGTCCCGTCCAGGTACAAGGAATGGATCGAGGGAAGTAGGTTGTTAGAATGAAGGCTGTGAAGGATGAAGAGGTATTAGAACTCCCCCTTTTGTATGGTGCTCAGAGCCTGTTGCAGGGACTGACTTGGCAGTTTAAAGAAGGTATAAAAGACCAGATCCTATCTTCCCTTTGACACACACACACACACATGCAAGCACGCACACATGCCCCTCACTGTATTGGCTGGGGCTGGAGCTGAGTTGGCTCTGTGGAAGGCACAAAGCATTATGGATGGGAGTTAAGGTTGGACTCAAGCCTTTATGGGTGCCCCTCTGGCCTCAGCTCTCTCCCTGGCCCAGGTGCTGGAATCCACATTGGTGGGGCTGTCCAGGAATCCCTGCAACACGTACTCTGGCTCCCTATCCCAGGTAGGATGGCTAGATGTGCATGGATGGCGGGGGGTGGGGGGCACTTCAAGCAGAAGGCAATGGAGTTCGTGATTTCAGAGATCTGAGTTGGCCTAGGAATCAGCCCTCTAATTTGCAGCAGGCTTGGCTGGGCAGGTGGAGTAGGAAGAAAACTGCCTGGGTTTCCTACCTCGACAGCCCACCTCCCCTCCTGTGAGCAGTGCTTCTCAGCAGAAGCCTTGGCCTTCAGGGTGTCGTCAGCAGCCTGGCACTCCCCTAGGTACCGACCTGGTAGCACTGGGTGGAGCAGGGAAGCAGAAGGGGTAGTGGTTGTGATTACTGAGGCGGGGAGATTCTGGATGAGGCATTCATGTTGTTATCGTTGGCAAACTTGGCTGACAGAGGAAAGCACAGAGGAGTCCAAAGATTAGATAGAAAGGGTGAGCACCAGGGCTTCTATTTCAGGCCTGGTTTACATGTTTCATTGGATCATCAGTTTGAGAGGATGGGTGATGGACCAGTAGATTTCTATTTGGAAGACCTGGAAAAGGATCCTGTGAAAAGAAAATCTCCTGTATGTACAATATGATTTCAATGATGGGTGTGTATATAAAGAAAGAAAACTGTAAGGAAAGTACTAAACTATTAACAGCTTAGTGGGCAGAGTGTCAGCTCATCAGGTTGGCCACCCAAACTTGAACAATTAGCAGAACAAACTAAATTCTTCTGTGTCCTTTTCACTTCACCCTTCAAAGTTGACACTTGGCCCCATTTTTCTGGCTATGACCTGGACTCCTCTCTGATTCCTTGCCCCTGCCACACTACCGCTAGTCCCCTTGGGTAAAAATCCAGGACTGGATTCAACCTTGGAACTTTCTACCCCTGTGCCACTCCCTAGGTCCTACAGTGCACCGTACCTTCAAGAGAAGAAAGACCAGGAAATGGACATCAAGCTGCATTGGCTGAGTACAAACAACATTAAGACGGGAGCCCAAAAGTTCCAATTTCCCTTTTCACTTGGCTACCTGATCTAGTGAAAGGATGTGAAACTTTCTGGAGTCTTTTTGCAAGCATACCCTCTGTTGGTGCAGTGATCAGACATCAGTGAAATACAGAATCATTCCTTAAACCCCAGGAATTAGGGTCTTCATAAAACACAAAAACGGGCAAAACGAATTCCACATTGCAGGGAGTAGATACGGTGCTGCTTAAGGCTCTTATTCCCGGGAAATCTCTAAGCTCTAAGAAGCACCACCTCACATTTAGGCTTTACTGTCGCTGGAATGAGTGTACCATCCTGACCATGTGGGGCTGGTTTTAGGATGTTTCATCCAATTAGGTTTTTTGGGGGAGAGGGCTAAAACAACTTTGCTTTTGTTCCCCACTCCAGACTCTCCTTAGAGCCAAAGGTATATGCGCATCAGGTGAACTGGTGCACTATCTGGGTACAGCTCTTCAGAAACCCCCTAGGAAAAATATTGATAACTCCCTCTAGTTGACCTCTTCTAAGAATATGAATTCCTGGGGCGCAGACTCGTTTGCATAATTATGAGTCCTTTTGAAAAGGATTTGTGGAAACCAATAGCAATTATGAACACAGGACCCCTTCCATCTTTGCCCGGCAGCCCCTACTGGGAAGAGTTTGCCTAACCTTCCACCGCCTAGCTGGAGAGGGGACTTTTGAAATGTTCTGTAGATTTTCAGGGTTAGCCATTTCTTTAATCCTATGGATCGATTTGAGCAGAGTTTTTGCCTGTGTGTCTTGAGCAACATTTATATTGGAAGCTGTCCCCTTTGATTTCTGAGCCGTACGGCAATGCTGTCTCACTGATCAAAGGCATGCAAAATGCCACATTTTGTTTGGTAAAGAGGCCCAGGGACAGGCTGGATGATGGACTTCACATGCAAGGCAGTGCTGCTGCATGCTGTCCGAGGAAGCCTCAAGACTGCTGTGCTGAGGCAGCCAGCATGGCTCCGCGATACAATTCTGTTGATGAGGTACGAACCTCTGAACTATGACAATGTCACTGGTGAGATGTGCTCTTAAATAATGTGATCAGTTTCCTCCATCAACCGTCCTGGTCCTGGGTGGAACAGGAATGGGGAAAGCCCTTTTTGGGCTGATGTTTGAGCCGTGCTGGAGATGGCAGGCTTATGTTTAGGGCCTCTTATCTTGTATGTTTCAAGGTCTAACGAAGATCTCCCTGAGTGAATCTGAGGAAGTAAGCAAGCTGATGTAAAATTTTAAAATATTACCCCAAAATGTCCATTGTAAGAAGAACGTCTGCTTAAGATTCAAGGCAGAAGCTGATTTTAGCTGGTTACCAGGAGCAAATGGATTTCCACTGCTCGTTGTAGTACAGTTTTCCTCCTCTCCATTTCCCTCCCCTCTTTTCCCTCACGTGCTCTCCCTCCTCTCTCCTTGCCTTCTCTCTCTCTCTCTCTCAATCTATCTCTCTCTCTCCCTCTCTCTCTCTCTCTCTCTCTCTCTCTCTCTCTCTCTCTCGCAGCAGCACCCCATCCAGAAGATACGTTCAAGTCACAGTAAACAGCAGAGGACAAGTAGATTCTAGCAACGGTATTTTTCATACAGCTACAAACTACTCAAATAGACTTTCTGACCTGCAAGCGCTCTGAAGAAACTCTGCCAGAACTCCAAGGAACAATGAGTACACACTGATGTCGACCTGCAGTTTCCCTTCCCAGGAGTTCAGTATAGGAGCTCTCTCTTCTGGTCAAACAGGTCTGCCCACCATTCCCGGAGCACATCTCACAGCTTCCTGTCACCTGGAATGCTTGGCTTCTCCATCTCCTTTATGACCTATGTCCACCTCTGCCTCTTCCATTAAACCTTCCCTTTTCTCCTACATCTGAACGCCCTCTGGCATCTCATATCTACATATGGCATTTAGGACATACTCCCTTGTTGTAGGTACTTGGGTACATGTCTCATCTCTCCTGCTAGCTTAGAATCTTCTAGAGTCAGGGACCGGTTCCTACTCAGATTCTCAGTGGGACCTGTAGAGCTCATCAGCTGTGATGTACTGGTTAAGTGAACAAGTTCTCGAGCCAGACTGCCTGGGTTCAAATCTAGCTTTGTTACTTTCTAGCTGAGTGCCCTCAGTAATGTCACTTAACTTCTGTATGCCTTAATTCCCCTGTGACATGGGAATATTAACAATGCCTATTTCATAGGCTTATGCTGAGGATCAAAGAAAGCAATACTTGCAAAGGACTTTGAATGTTGCCTCTCACGCATTAAGTGCTCAAGAAATGCTACTCCTCTTTATCTACTCCAACCTGTACTCTCAGCAGGAATAGCCAAGTGCCAAAGAACGGCATTCAGCCTGTCCCCCATGGTGTCTAGCTCAGTTATACCTTATACCAAATTTACCAGACACTCACTAAAGGAATTCCCTACTTGACTTTAAATGCCCTTCATACCCTGAGCCCCTTAGCTGACTGACGGTATCTTCCACAGCCACCCAACACAGTCCTGTCTCCCTTCTGTCTCCCAGACATGCCCTGCTCATTCCTACCTCTCTCTGTGCCTTGACTCACCCTGTTCCTCCTCCCTGGAATGCTAGCTCTACCCATCCCCTTTCCAACTCCCATCCGTCCTTTAATTCACTCAAGCCTCGCCTCCTCTAGGAAGCCTTCCCTGATTACTTCAGTTTACTCTAGCTTCCCCTTCTTTGAAGTCCCTCAGAACCGCATAACTGAACATACGCTGACATTTTTCATGGCAACTTCTTGAGTCTTGGTCTTGTCTCCCCAGGAAGTTGGTAAATTCCTTAAGAACAGTTGAGATGTTTTTCCCTCCTCTGCCGCCTGCCCCCAGCATGGATTCAGTACTGGGTACCCAATAGGTGTCCAGTAAAGACTTATCGATTGATGTATGCATATGCCTGGGTTTAGCCAAGAAAAGCTGAGGCTCTGGTTCTCGTTCTGGCGGTGAGCTCAGGCTGGGGTGAAGAGCAGGAGGCAGGGAACAAGTTTCTGCTAACTTTGCTTATTTCTTCACTGCCATGCAGGCCACAGAATTAGCAGGGCCTTCAGGTAAGTCCTCTTTCAAACTAGACTGATCTCTCAGTTAATGGTTGACATTCTCTGTTTACCTTAATGATTGCCAAGATCTGTTGCTGCACATGGCACACTTTGTGGTTCAACTGTCTTGGCCCCGAGGGTAGAAGGCAAGTTTTGAAGACATTTTAGGGTTCCGGGATGGGACTGGAAATACTCTTGTCCATCCCCAGCCACTCAGGACGTGGACAATAAGCAGAGGGCCAAAGAGCACCGTGGTACTGCCATACGGGTGGGAAGCACTGCCATCACCCACTTTGACCTCAGGTGCCAGGACGCACTGCCCATGGCTTTTTTCTCCTCATAGTCATATCGTTTTAGAGGCTGGGAGCTGTAAGGAATGGCAGGGATGGTACCCAGTGCAGGAGCCCTCTCTGTAGCTTGCCCACACATTGGGTCTACCTGTGGCCAGGGGGTAGGGAAAGGCTGAGGGTTGTTGATGAACCCAGGTCCAGTGTCCCAGACGGGCTAAACATGGGTGACAATGATGCCTCGCTTCCTCTGGGACAAGGCAGTAACTCCAGGCTATGTGATTTGTCTCTCCAAACCCATTGGGAGCTCAGGGGATCAATCTTATTTAATGATTGTGTGTGGGAGGAGGTGGGGCTGGTTAATGTTTGTCTGGTTCCTCTTGGGCTGTGGGCCATATCTGGCTCTGGCCCTGGGTTCTTTGTCCCTCCCCTGGGCTGGGCTGACAGTACCTAGTGGCATAGTGCAGACACGCCTGCAGACATTCCCTGGGAAAGGGCAGCAGCAGCCAGGTGAGGAAGCTGGAGGCCGAGGGAGGTGGGCCAGAGGGGCTGGTGTGGCACAGGGGGACAGAAATGGGGGTTGGGGAGAGGCTCGGGTCTTGCCTTCTCTTGTGGCTCTATGTGGTTCAGCATTCAGCCACATAGATCTCTTCTGTGCTTCCCTGCGAGCTGGGGTGAGGCCCCTCCTGCCAGGTGCCAGGCTTGCTTAGCTTCTCTCTGTATCCCCCAACTCTTATCCTCCAGGCTCACAGTTGCTTCTCCTCTCACTCTTTTTTCCCAGTCAGGGACTCCTCTCATTCCCACAAGGCCGAATTCCCAGAAAGACTCAAGGGACCCCCTAGGTGCAGGGTGGCCAACTTCGTCTCTTTCAGACATTTCCTGCTACAGAAGGTTAGGGGCCGGTGGGACCCTTGGGCACTGGCAGGTGCTGTTTTCTGTCCAGATTAGAAGGTAAACGAGGCATGCAACCAACATGGGGGCTACAGGCAGATGAATACAGTGCACTCAGCAGGCGCAGAGGGCAAGCCAACAGGGCCGAGATTTGGGAGCATGCATTTCCATTTTCCTAAGGGAGG
Organism: Equus quagga; assembly: GCF_021613505.1. Lineage (NCBI taxonomy): Eukaryota > Metazoa > Chordata > Mammalia > Perissodactyla > Equidae > Equus > Equus quagga. Next base: position 68,792,938 of record NC_060276.1, on the reverse strand, counting down.
TAGGCAGACTCAAATCGAGATTGGAATAACTGACGATTTGGAGATGTAAAGGAGGGGTGGCCCCCCAGCTGCTTGAAAGTTGTTCCAGCTGTTGGGAATGGCAAGGCAGAATGCATGGACTTAGAAAATGTGATAAGGAGAGAAGCATACAGACAAGAGGGGTTTGAGTGGAGACAAGCATAGATGAGGATGCGGCAGAGCAATGGGGAAGGGCCCCAGGCTTTGGTGAGGGGCCAACACGGGTCCTAATCTGAGCTCCAGCACTTGCTTACCAGCTGTATGATAAGTTACTCAGCTTTCTTGAGCCTCCGCTGCCTCACCTGTGAATTGAAGAGAATAACTCACAGCTCAGAGGGTTGTTGTGAGGACGAGAGCTAATGAACATACAGTTCCCAGCACATAGTGGGCATTCTATAAATGGTGGCTGTTATAATAAGCCTAAGCAGAGAGCAACAGGAAGTCAGATAGCCGATGGAGGAGTAAGAGGGTGTAGTCCAAACAGTGAGTCAGGGAGCTGACATTAGCAGGAGAGATCTACGAAAAGAGCATGGCAGAGCAAGAGAAGGAGAACATTAGGAGGGGTTAGACTGGCCCTGACCCAAATCTGGCCACAGAATACATATGGCAGGGTGGAGAGGACAAACGACTGAGGTGCTGTGGAACCACAGGGTGGAGGCTGGGAAGAGGAAGAGGGCTGGAGGGATTTGGCCTTAGCCACGCCAAACTGATGAAGGCAGCCCGAAATTCACAAGGAAATGTCAAAGAAAGCTCCCTGTCCTTTCCTGGCCAGAGGCTGCCTGTGACATGGGGGAGGGAGTGTGGAGTCTGAGGCTGAATGTAACCTCATCCAGCCCAGCTGGGCCTTTCTTCTCCAAACCAAAAAAACACAAGGATTTCCTGTGGTTGGAAGGAAGGACAAGGAAGGGTTGGGGCAGAAAGAGTGAGACAGACTTGATGAACATGTGTGAGTGTGTGCATGTGTGTGTGTGCACACGCGAGCACACGTGGACAGAGTATAAGTTTTTGAGTTGTGGGCCTGGTCTCAGAATGCAAAGTCCTTAAAGGAAGAGAGGCCGCCAAAGGCAGTACAATGTAAAAAGGCTCTGAGGTCAGAAGAAAATGCTAATTTGAAACTTTACCATTTAGCAGCAGTGCAGGTGCCATTGAGGCAAGTTATTTAACCTCTCTGAGCCTCAACTTCCTTGTCTGAAAAATGGGGATGATATTACAGGACTGTTGTAAGGACTAAGTGCGATCTCCTGGTTTTGAACTGTGCTTGAGCGCCTGGGCGAGTCTGAATCTGAGGACAAGGCCAGAGCCTGACACGGCCAGAGAAGTCTTGTCTAATTAAACATGAGCGCAAAACACGCCTGGAGCAACACAGCGTGTATCAATACCTGGACTTTAACCCAAAGTCACAAAAACTGTTTGAATTTCAAAATCAGGTCACTCCCCTGGATGTTTTCAAAATGAAACCCTTGAGGTACTGATGTTGATGTAGGGATCAGCTCTCCTTCCAAAGGCGAGAGCAAAAACTGAGATCCCAGTGCCCACACAAGGGCCCTTAGGGGGCCCAAAGGGAGCTACTGGCTACGTCCCAGAGGGCTCTAGAAGATGAGAGGCGGAGAGCTATAAGAACCTAGAAACTCGGGAGGCCAGGCTGTCTGTGGGGCACCCTTCAGGGGCAGAGAGAAGAGAACAGCTGAAGTTTGCTTTGGAGTTTGAGGGAGCAGCCTGAGAAAGGTAAGGATGGGAAAACAAAACCAATCAGGAGGCCATGGAAAGCCCTGGAAGGAAGGAGACGAAAGAGCTGTCAGCTGATGGGAAAGGGGAGAAGGGGCTAGAGGAGAATAAAAGCCAGATCAGTTATGAATCTCCCTGTTTCTAAAAACACTCATAGAAAGAAAAACTACAATTCCAGCCAAGTCAGTAGAGCTTACAGGAAAGAGTATGGGCTCTGGAGTCAGCTCGGCCTGGCTCAAATGCCAGCTCTGTCACGTACTCACTGTGCAACCCTTGTGACCCTTGGACAAGTCCCTTCACCTTTCTTTACCTCAGTTTCCTCATCTGTGATGTGAGGATTGAAAATAACACCTACCCCATGGGGTTGCCGTGAGGTTTACACGAGCCAGTGCACATGCAAGGGCCTGGCACACAACAGGTGCTCGGTAAATGGTTCTTCTTAATAATGCTCCTTGACTGCCTGTTTTTGAATCTAACGTGTCTCGCCGGATGAAGCATCCCTTTCCAGCTAACCATGGTGCTCTACATTCAGAGTCCCAGGCTTGGGAGAAGGGGCCTCCATGTTCCTGCTTCCCCTCCCTGGTTCAGGCCCACAGCATGAACTCATTAAGGCTTTTTTTTTTTTAAGCTAAATGAAGAAACCTTGTTTTGAGAGGTAATCTACGTCCTATGGACCATCCCTTTGTCCCCTAGTTTCTTTCATCTCATTCCCCAACTTTTCCAGTTGCTAATACCCTACCCCCTCACCCTCTCTCACCAGAGAGAGCCACCCAGAACTGGATATGGGACTTCCGCCACAAGCACTGCCCCTGCACTGGGGGCAGGAAATGCCCTGCATTTCCTACCAGTCCAGGCCTGTGTGTTCTCTTCACATCCAGTTCCCCACTTCCAGCGTGATCTCCTTACAACTTAATGGCAGCAGTGGTGGGAGGTAGGGGGAGGCCTTCTTTGCCTGCCCAAGGGAGAGAGGGGCCTTTCTTCCCTAGAGCCACTGGCAAGCTCAGGAAATGAGGAGGTTACAACATACACTTGATGTTGGGGGCAGGACAGCAACGGAACAGTCTATTCTATCTCAGACAGGCACTATAGGTCGACAACAGCATTGGGAAGAAGAGTGATACTGAGTTTGGCAGACCACTTAGTCCCCTAAAGCAACATTGTTTTCTCTTCCTGATAAGGTTCTTGCTTCGGTTGATCACCAACTATGAAACTTGAGCTGGGCTGGGAACTTTTGCAGGTTGCTTCGTTTAACTTCACGATAACCCTGGGTATGAAGCCCATTGACAGATGAGCAAGCAAGCTCAGAGAAGTTCCACAACCAGCCCAAGGTCGTGTTAGGTGAAGAACCAGGAATCAAACCCAAAGCTGTGTGACTCGTACCTAGTCCATCTTCTGACTAATCTTCTGTTTGCTTGGTTAACTTTCCTTTCTCCTGCCGGCTTGTACTCACCATGTGCCCACTTGTCCACCCTCGGTATGTGTGCCCTTTCCTGAAGCTCAAGGACGGATGGTCAGGGTTTGCTCCATGACACTGGAGTTAGAATGTGCTCACGGGTCACATGTTTCTTGTGCTTTTCAGGGTAGCCTCAGCCTTTGCTTTTGCTGCTGTTGTTGTTAGTGTTAGTATTATTACCACTATTATTAATGGCTAGCCTTTGTTTTTGCTGACACTATCTGCAAAAGCACAAGGAGCATGCTGGGGAAAGAGTTTAGCCTTTTGCTTCATATACTTCTGTGTTCTCCTACTCTAGCACTTCCCAGCTGTGTGAACTTGAGTGAGTTATTACTTATGTGAGCTTCAGCTTCCTCACCCGAAAAGACTAGGGTAACAGTCCTTAGAGGTTTGTTAAGTGAGTCAAAAGAAAGAAGGTACGGGAAAACGCTTAACGCAGTTCCTGGCTCCATCCACACGAGCTCCCTTTCCTCTCCTCTAGCTCACCCATACCCTGGAGCGGATCTAAGCCTAGGAAAAATCCTGCTGCCCTTCAGTTTCTAGTAGGGTCATGGGGGAGGGCCTCAGCCCAGAGCCTCCCGATCCCCAGGTGTCCCCTCTTACATGCACCTGTCTTTGTCCCATCTCTCCCCACCCCCGCCGTGGCCATTCTTCTGGTGGGGCTATGGGGCCGGTGCGGCGATGGACCGGGCGGGCACAGAACAGGTGGGTGCAGGCTGGGTGTCCGGCGCTGGGACACAAGTGCTCTGTGTGTAGGGTGGGCGGAAGTCAGGGCGTTTGATCTGAATTCTAAAGGGCGTTGTTCAGAGCCCCACAAAGGTCCCATTGTGCAGACACTGGGTATAAAGCAGCATATGACTCCCCAGCACCGGGCGGCGATGAATTGGGACGCAGGCGCGGACCCAGGGACCACTCCCCCTGCACAGACATGAGACCATAGGGGACCTGTCTGGGTGGCCTCAGGGATAGGCGCTCCCCAAGGTAATGGGGCTTTGTTGGGTTTGCCCCAGGTCCAGAGTTAAGGAGCTGGGGGCTGGGGAGCTAAAGAGGATGGCTGATGGCAGAACAAGATGGGCCTGGCAGAGAAAGGGGCTGGAGAGGAAAGAATCTTGGACGAAAGCAAAGAAGGGAGATCAAGCTAAGTGAGTGAGGAGGAGGAGGAGGAGGAGGAGGAGAGGCTGGCAGGGAGATGGGTGATGAGGAAAGCTATGACTTCCCTTCTTCCTTTCCTGTCACTGGCTCTTGGAAGGGGTGGGGGAGGGGGCTGTCTGCAGTGTTATGGTGCCCGGCTTTCTGCCCCAGCTTTCTGACAGCTTGCTTTGTGGCTCATGTTTTGCAGGTGTGAATGAGGCAGGATGAACTGGACAGGTTTGTACACCTTGCTCAGTGGCGTGAACCGGCATTCTACTGCCATTGGCCGAGTATGGCTCTCGGTCATCTTCATCTTCAGAATCATGGTGCTGGTGGTGGCTGCAGAGAGCGTGTGGGGTGATGAGAAGTCTTCCTTCATCTGCAACACCCTCCAGCCCGGCTGCAACAGCGTCTGCTACGACCACTTTTTCCCCATTTCCCATGTGCGTCTGTGGTCTCTGCAGCTCATCTTGGTTTCCACCCCAGCTCTCCTTGTGGCCATGCACGTGGCTCACCAGCAGCACATAGAAAAGAAAATGCTTCGACTTGAGGGTCATGGGGACCCCATACACCTGGAGGAGGTGAAGAGGCACAAGGTCCACATCTCAGGGACACTGTGGTGGACCTATGTCATCAGTGTGGTCTTCCGGCTGCTGTTCGAGGCTGCCTTCATGTATGTCTTTTATCTGCTCTACCCTGGCTATGCCATGGTGCGACTTGTCAAGTGTGATGCCTACCCCTGCCCCAACACAGTGGACTGCTTCGTGTCCCGTCCCACCGAGAAAACCGTCTTCACCGTCTTTATGCTGGCCGCCTCTGGCATCTGTATCATCCTCAACGTGGCCGAGGTGGTGTACCTCATCATCCGGGCCTGTGCCCGCCGGGCCCAGCGCCGCTCCAATCCACCCTCTCGCAAGGGCTCGGGCTTTGGCCATCGCCTCTCACCTGAATACAAGCAGAATGAGATCAACAAGCTGCTGAGTGAGCAGGACGGCTCCCTGAAAGACATACTGCGCCGCAGCCCTGGCACTGGGGCCGGGCTGGCTGAGAAGAGCGACCGCTGCTCGGCCTGCTGATGCCACATACCAGGCAACCTCCCATCCTGCCCCCCACCCTGCCCTGGGCCTGCCCCTCCTTCTCCCCTGCCGTTGCACAGGCCTCTGCCTGCTAGGGATTGCTGGATCGAAACCTTCCCTCTCTCCCTACTTCCCTTCCTCCTAGGGCCTTCTGTCTAAGGGGCTGAAGGGATGGGGAGCTGGAGGCCACCCACACCAGTGCTCAAGGTTATTGGGGGTGTGGGCAGCTCTTGTTGCCTGAACCCCTTCCTCTTCCCCCTCCCTCTCCCTGGGACCACTGAGGCAAGAGATAGGATGCTCTAACAGCATCTCCAATTATGAAACTAATCTTAACCCTGTGCTGTCAGATACCCTATTTCTGGAGTCACATCAGTGGGGAGGGATGTGGGCAAGTGCAGTGGAGGGAGGGTGCTGTGGACATGTGGGTGGAGAAGGGAGGGTAGCAAGAAAAGGAGGAACAGCACTTGCCGGCCACAAGGAAAAGGAGGACATGTCTGGGGTAGAGGAGTTAGGGAGGGCGAAGCAGGCAGATAATGTGGAGCGGGGGTTGGTCGGGGCTGTCTTTGCCTCTAGTCCTCAAGGCCTCTCTCTGCCTGAAATGTTACACATTAAACAGGATTTTACAGTAAATGAAGAGGTGGCTTGCGTGTTTGTCAAGTTCTTTCCCCCTGCAACCTCTGACCTCTCCTTGGATGAGCTGGCCTTGGCTTTTTGCTGATCAAGAAAGGAATGGGCAAAAAAAAAAAAATAGCTATTTGAGTAGCTGAAGGTGCAAATGAGGAACCATTGCCCTCCTGGCCTGGCCAAACCAGACCCTGAGCCGTTCTCGCCTGTTTTTGTTGTTTTGGTTTTCGGTTTGGTTTTTTCCTTTCTTTCATTTTATAATAACAGCTTTATTGGGATCTAATTCACTTACTCCTTTTCTCTGATTTTTTTTTCATCCATTTTAAGTATACAGTTTATTGAGTTTTGGGAATTGTGCGTAGTTTTGTAAACATGACCACAATATATTATAAAACATTTAGATTACCTCGAAAAGTTTCCTTGGGCCCCTTTCTCTGATTTTAAGAAGATTAACATGACAACTCCCTCTGGAGAAACAGGAAATAATAGAGAAATGTCACAAGTCTGAGAGAGTAGCACACATTCCCTTGGCACCTTGGCGAGGCCCCCTCCCCTGCACTCTGGGGAGAAATGTTCCCCTCCTTGAAATTCAGCATTCACTGCAAACTGATGCCTTGCAAGCCACCAATGGGATTGCACAGCGACTTTGACCCCTGTCCTCTGGACATAGCCCCTAATTCTACCCTCCTCCCTAGTTTGCTTCCCTCAGGAATCAAGGCCTCCCTGCCCAGAGGTGTCTCCACCACGGGTCAAACATTTCAGAGCAGCAGTCGCCTCGCCAGTATCATTCTTCAAAGCGGCAGGTAGCCTCCCCTCCCTCTGTCAGCTTTGGTGGGAAAAGCCCCAGACTGGGACCTGACAAAGCTGGGTTAAAGTCCCGGTTCTGTCACTTATTAGCAAGGCATTTCCCTTCCTCAAGCCTCAGTTTCCTTGTGAGCAAACAAGGGCTGGCCTGGCACATCTCTGAGCTCCTTCTAACACTCTGTGCTTCTGGGATTCCTAACAGACTTCCTCAGCCTCGCGGGGGTTCCCCGTCTCAGAGTCACTGCCCTCACCAATGGCCCCTCGGAGTAACATTGACCCCCACAGCAGGTTTCTCTCCTCAGCCTCCCTACCTCCTAATGGAAAAAAATTATTTGCCACTCCCTCTCAGAGTGGGCTGGCTCCATGTGGGAAGTAGATCAGAAAGGAAGAGAAAATCAGGCAGAATCTTATCAGAACTGTTCTCCTCTAGAAACAATCTTTCCCCTTCAGACAGAAAGCGTGGAAGCTTTCCTCATCCAAGGAGGTTTCTCCCTTAGAAAAGAAAGAAGGGAATAAGAATTCCTCTCCCCGACACTCAGCAATCCCTGAGAGAGAGCTTCCCCCTCTCTTAAAAGACAGATATTTCTTTCCTGCAAGAAATTTCCTTTCTCTTTACAAACCGACATCATATCCTGTCAGAAGAGAGGTCCCCACCTCTTCATGGTGGGAGAGATTCCTTTTCTTATTGAAATCCACCCCCTCCCCCTACAATGCAACACAACAAACACAGAGCATCTCCTCTCAGTCCAAAAGGCCATCAAGAGAAAGATTTTCTTTTCAAAATTCCACCCTGGTTCCACAAAGGAACCTCATGCCTTCTCCACACTGAGAAATGCTAAATCCATCGACACCTCAGAAATCTAGTTTCTCTTCAAAAGATTCCAAGAATCCCCCTTGGAAAGAGGCTCCAACTCCAGGTCAAGGCTTTCCTCTCCAGGGGGCAATGGTGGGACAGTAAAGCTACCAAGCTAGGTGTTACAGCCAAAGGGAGGACACTTACTCTTGTGTCCCATGAACCAGGTGGGAGCAGGCCAAGGGGACCTAGAGGGGAGCTGGTGTACACAATGTCACAGGGAGGGTGAGTCAGGCCAACCCGAGGACTGACATTTTTATTCAAGGCTCTGTCACAAGAATGTAAGGGAGAAACAGGAGGCAAGTGGAACTTAGTCCCTGGCACACGGTAGACACTCAATGTACTGAATCACCAGGCATTGGAATTAGGAGACCTCGTTCTCCATTTATTAGCTCTATCCTCTGGGCACATTACACTTACCTTCTCCAAGTCTCGGTTTCCTCATCTGCAGCACAGGGTTGATAATAACCTCTCTACCTCTTTCACAGAGCTTTTGTGAGAATCAAGCAAACTGTGTTCAAAAGCTGGTCATAAACTGTAAAATAAGGTAAGATAGTATCATAAGCACTGCGACCACAGCCTTAAGGCATGCTAGAGCTTGCAAGGAGCCAGAAAGGAGTGAGGCTGGTTCAGGTAGGCTGGAGCTAGTGGAAAGAACTTGGCAATAATAGGACTGCCTCCCCCAGGGCATGGACAGCAGTCCAAACAGCAAAGTCCAAGAGATGTCGCAAACTTCCCTTGAACATGATCCATTTAAGGGTCAATATTTAAGGGGTCTGATCTGGGGGCAGAAAAGGCCTAGGAATAGGAGCTTCTTGCACACTCTTTCTCTCTCTCTCTCTCATGGTACTGGTGCTTTCAGGGACACTTACGGTCTTTTAGAGGCACCTGTGTGCAGAGATACCAGGAACTGAGGGCAAACAGACAGAGTCAGCTCCTGGATGAAGGGACTGGCTGAACTAGGAGAGTAGTCAAGGCCCCAGCCAGCTGAGTTGGGATTTCAATGCAAGCTGCAGTATCCATAGAGAATTGGCATGGCAACCATGAACTAATTCAGATGCCCAATCAGACAGCCTGGGTGCACACAGTGGTGGCTAGAGGGGAAAGCTTGCTCCATTTACTGATTCCGCAATATTTAAATGGCATACCTGATCTCTGATAGAGAAGGGCCTGTACAAGCCCACTAAACTGGGCCCCCTTTGATTGCTGGACCAGGTCAGGCTGAGCCTGTCAAGCGGGGAAAGGGCTGAGGCATTCTAGGGGAGGGGAATAAAGCAGGCAAAACACATAGATCTCTGAAAGGGCATGATGTCGTCTTCAGAGTTAGACAAACAATCCGCTTTGGAGATTCCAGGAGTGGAATGGCTAGAGGGGAGGTAGGAAAGATAAATTACAACCAGCTTAAACGGGCTTTGTGTGTCATCATAGGGGGTCAAGACTGTCCTATAGGTGGTGGAAACCATTAAGGGTTTTGAATAGGGCAGTGCCACCTTCAGATCTGTGGTTTGGGAGCCCAGTCCGGCAGCCACGTGGAGAGTGGACTGGGGGTTAGAAAGAAGAGAGGCAGACTGACCAGTTATGGAGCCGTTGCAATAGCCCAACTGGGGCCTGTAGGACTAGGACAGTGGCAGAAGGGATAAGAGGAGACAAATGTGAGACACTTGGGATGTAGAAGCTGCAACAGGACTTGATGTCTGAGTGTGGGGAGATGGAGGAGCCAAAGATAACGTGGAGGTTTCCTTCCCTTGCTTTGACTGGCAGACTCCTAAGCATTCAAGACTCAGTTCACGTGTCATTTCTTATGTGAAGCCTTCAACTTTCTTCTCCTCGCCCCCCTCAAGTCCCTCAGAGAGGACGAGTCTTCCCCCCGACTCTGAATCCCCACAGTACATTGTAGTCGCTGTCGATTACAGTGCTTATCGAATTATGTGGTAATTCCTTACATAACCTTAACACGTAGTAGGGGCTTAGCCTGTTAAGGGCAGTAGGGAGGAGGATATAGGTGTGTGCAAAGGTTCAGAGTCTTGGAAGAGTAGAGTGTGTCCAGTGTGACTAGAGCAGAGAAGGCATGGGATTGGCGGATGGGTCGTAGTAGGAGGTGAGACTGTCACGGTAGGTTGGGGCCACTTCATGAAGGGTCTCCTATACCGTGCATAGAAGTTTGCACAGGAGTTTGAACTCTCAGCTCTCACACTTAAGGAACTCTTCTGAGTTAAAAGTTAGGCCGGGAACCAGCCCGGTGGCAGAGCAGTTAAGTTCCCACGCTTCTCTTCGGAGGCTTGGGGTTTGCCGGTTTGGATCCTGGGAGTGGACCCATGCTCTGGCAGCATCCCACATCTAAAGTAGAGGAAGATGGGCACGGATGTTAGCTCAGGGCAAATCTTCCTCAAAAAGAAAAAAAGTTAGGCCCTACTAGACTTACAGGCACTACTGTATTCATAATTACAGACAGACTGTGGAGATCTTGAGGAGATCGAGGTGAGAGCAGACCTTTGCATAAATAGATGCATTAAGGTTGATGGTGAACTAGGGAAGAAAGAGCAGAGCGATTCGACAGTGGACTTCCAGGAGAAAGAGTAATTTACTCAGGATGGTGACTGACTGTTCTCCATTTCAACTGAAGCCCCTTTGAAGAGTCAGTATAGCCCCGTGATTAAGAGCATGACCCACTTCCTACCTGAATGACTTTAGCCAAATTACTTGGCCACTCTGTGCCTCAGTTTCTTCATCTGTAAAGCAGACATAATAATAGTACCTATGTCACAGGGCTGTGGTGAGTATCAAATGCATTAAATATATACACAGCACTTCGAACAGTGCCTAGTCGACAGTGCGTTCTATACAACTGTGTGCTGTTATTATTTCATCTCACCATCTTTGCCATCCTCCAACTACTCACCAACTCTGTCAAACACCGAGCTAAACTCTTTCTTACCTAATTAACATGCTTTCTTGACGGTCTAGTTGTCAACTGCCGTGTGTGTGCTTAAGTAAGCAAGTCTGTGTGTTTGCATACATACGTAGCAGTACATATGATCACATTCGGATACATGCGGGAGGATGGCTGTGAGGGGAGTCTTAATTCTTAATGTAGTTTTAATGAAAAGGATGCGTCTCAATCACAATATAGTCTGAAACTTTATTACCAGACTTAGAAATAACTTAGGTGGATGAAAGGAAAGGAGACTGTTTATGGAGCACCTAGTAGGGACCAGATTTGGTGCTAAATTAAGCACTTACATACATAACCTCAATAATGCAAGGTAGCTATTACTATACCCATACTTTCAGATGAGGAAATGGAGGTTCAGAGAGGTTAAGTAACATGTCCAAAGGCTGCCCAGCCTAAAACTGCAGAGCTAGAATTAAAACTTAGGCCTATCCTAATCCAAAATCTGTGCTATCTCCTCTATCCCAAAGTAACCACTCCATGCTGCCTTAGGAAGTAGCTCAGGATATAGGGGTGGGGTGGGATAAGCTCAGTATGATATGAAAATATCCCTAAATAGTAACCTGCTGAAAAACAAAATGTGTGTTTGGGGATCCTTCAGGCTAAGAGAGGGAAATGGTGAGAGTTGAGTAAGGGGCTGCCCTGAGCTCAGAGAGGGAATCCAGAAATCGTCCATTCCCAGGAAGCAAACCAATCTGGGGAGTGCAGGGAAGGCAGGGAGAGACAGCTATTCAGAGCTCCTCCCTCCAAAGCCCTAGTCAAGATAAGCTTTTGGAACTTCCACCTTTTCTCTCCCTTAACCTTAGGGATCTCTAACGCACGCTAGAGTTTCCAGCAGTCTCCCCTTGCCTCTTTCTCCTTCCCCTCCACCTTCCCTTCAAGGGACAAAGCCTTTCATTCTCCAATTAGAGATAAGTCTTGAAATGCAAGTACCTTGGAGAATTAATGCACACTAAAAGTCATTCACACTAAAATATAGTCAATTACCCAACGAACAGGGTCTGATTATTCTGCTTCCCAAAGCTTTCTTAAGTCCTTTTCCTCCTCAGCATTCCCATTGTGCTGCTGCCTTCCTTCAGGCCTTGCAAGTAGCTCCTAACTGATAATGTGGACGATAAAAGCTAACATTTATTAAGCGCTTGCTGTGTGCTGGGCACTGTGCTAAACAGTATCTCCCTTAATCCTCACCATTCGTTGAGGTAAACACCACCATTGTCCCCATTTTACAGATGAGGAAACTGAGGCCCACATAGGTTAAATAACTTGCCCAGGCCACACAGCTAGGAAAGAAGGGGCTGGACTGGGGAACTGGAACTCCTGCCTGCCAGATGCCAAAGGCGAAGCATATAAGCATCTCTGTACCACTGCCTCCCTGCTGCTTCCTGGGTCTCTTCAGCACTCAGTCCTCCTCCACCTCACCCAGACATGCTAGGGTCACCTTAAAACTTGAAGCGTATCTTGCCAATTCTTTGTGAAAATCCTTTAACGGCTTTCACTGTTTCGAGGATAAAGTATGACTGTCCTGGCTTGCCAGAACCGAGGGATTTTCCAGGATGCTGGACTTTCATCACTAAAACTGGGAAGGCCCTGGGCAAACCAAGAGGGTTGGTCACCCTTGTAGGGAATGGCATGGCGTGGCATTCAATGCCCTTTTACAACCTGATCCCTATTTTCCCAGCGACACCTCCCATCACTCCTCACCCTTTTTACTGTCCCCTCTCTCCCTCCTGTGCAGCCCAACCACCCTTCCCTGAAGGCACTCCAAGTTCTCTTAGGCCTCCACGCCCTTGTGCACACGGATCCCTGTGCTCTCTCCTGCCTCACAAACTATGCCCACTCTTCATGAAACCCAGCTCACGTCACCTCTGCAGTCTTTCCTGATTTCCTGGGAGAGAATGAGTAACAATTACATTCTACCCTGGTCATTTTATTGACATATGAGTCTTCCCCAGGGTCAGGACTAGGGCGAGGCAATTGAGGCACCGAGGGTGCAAACTTGAAGGAGGTCTTCCCTCGTGGGGTTGTGCGATGCCCATGCTGTACCTGCAGGACCCGGCGGTGAGTGCCTTCTTGTATTTTGCACCCTAGGTATCTTGACTGCCTCACCCTAGTCACAGCCCTGGTCCTCCCTATCAGACTTGGGACTTCTCAAGAGCAGACCCCAAGTCCTTCCTCATCTTTGTATCCCTAGTGACTAGCACAAGGCTGGGCACAGAGCAGAAATGCAGTTGAACAAATGATATCAGACCCTTCTCTGTTCCAGGAGGGGAAGGAGGTAAAAGAGCCAGGCGGTCTTGGGCTCTGATGAGGATGGGAGAAGGAGGAGGCAACTTGAATAGATTTCATCTTGGCCTGGGCTATGAGGACAGCTTTTCGTCAGCTGGTTCTACCTTTGGCATCTGGCAGATGTGGCGCTCCTCCTACTTCTCTGGTTTCTCCCTCTCAGTTCCTTTCGCTGGTTAACTGGAGATATTCTCCAAGGTAGGGAGAAATTTGTCCTCTTTTCTCTTCATCCTATTTTCCCCTGAGTGATCTTGTCCACTCCCAGAGCTTCACCTAGGAGCTCTTTACAGATGACTTCTAAGTTGACACCGCATGCCTTATGCTAAGGGCAATAAGTCAGACAGTGAAAGACAAATATTGTATGATATTGCTTACATGTGGAATCTAAAAAAGCAGAACTCAGAGCAATAGTAAAATGGTGGTTTCCAGGGGCTGGGGGTAGGGGAAATGGGGAGGTGAAGGTCCAAGGGTACAAACTTCCAGTTATAAGATGAATAACTTCTGGGGATCTAATGTACAGCATAGTGACTATAGTTAATAACACTGTATTGTATATTTGAAAGTTGCTAAAAGTAGATCTTCCTCACCACAAAAAAGAAATGGTAGTTATGTGATGGGATGGAGGTGCTAGCTAACGCTATGGTGGCGATCATTTTGCAATAAATAAATACACCAAATCAATACGTTGTACACCTTAAACTTACATAATGTTATATGTCAATTATATCTCAATAAAGCTGGAAAAAATAAACATATCTCTCTTCTAAGCTTCAGACCCACATTTCCGACTATCTAGTATATACGGTAACACGTACCATCAATATTGCTCTTTCATATCCATTTTCTCATCTGACCTTCGCAACATTTCTGTGAGAAAGTCAAGGCAGAATATGAATGCGTTTTTCAGGTACGGCTTAAAAAGACAGGCTTGCCCAAGTTTTAGTGGCAGAGCTATGATTAAAAACTCAAGTTTGGGTGTTCTTTCTGCTATGCCATGTTGCACACTCTACCACATAGATGTTTCAATGGAGTCTCGAACCCAACGTGACCAAAACCTCAACTTATTACCAGCCTCCCCCTACCCCCACAGCCCAGCAAAAACAAAAAACAAACAAAGAAACCCTGCCCCTATGTTTCCCAACTTGGTTAAAGGCATCTCATTCTCCCAATCAAGGCTAGAAACCTGGGATTCATGCTCAATTCTTCCCTCTCTGCCAGATCGTGCAGACTTGACCTTCAGAATGTCTGAAACTCATTTTGAATCCATTTTCTCTTTTCCTTCTTTATCCCTATTGGCCCTCATTGAGGCCCACAGAATCTCTTAGCCACACTCCTTTCACTGATCTCTCATCCTTCACATTGTTCTAGAGATCTCCTCCCTAAAGCAACAGATCTGATCCTGTCATTCCCTGGTTGGAAAATCTCAGCCTTTGAGTGAGTGCTGGTCCCCCCAACCCCTCCCACTTGCTCTTTGAGGCCCAGCTCAAATGCCACCTCCCTCAGTGAACTCGCATACAACCTCTCTATATATAAACTTGAAATGAGTTCCTTATTCCTCTGCTCTCCCATAGCACTATTTATTTCATTCTGTCTGTCTTACAACTGACTGTGCACTGGTCTGTCTCCCCTCTAGCCTGGGAGGCTGTTGGGGCTAGGATCCTGGTCTAATTAATCTTTGTCTTTTCTGAAGCATCTAATCTAGGTCCTTAAACATAGTAGGTCCTTAACAGACAGCTGTTGAATAAATTTTTTCCCTTAAGTGGTTAGAAACGTGTTATAAAAAGTACCACATTCCTAGTGGATTCGTTCAGTGAGGTGGATAAAAACGATTCTCAAATTGAGGTGGGCTACCTCACTTCTTTACACCTTGAGAGATGTGGAGTTGTCCAGCATTGCTCCTCTGTATACCTTACCCCTCCAAACTCCACGCTCCCTCCCCCAGAGAAGGCAAAAGACTATTTTAACTCTTTATTTGAAACAAACAATTCCAGAGACAGAAGGTTAGTCGTGACAACAGCTTCTCACTAGAACACAAGGGCGGGCATGGCTCACTGAAGGGACAGGCCAGGCGCCTCAGGACAATATATACAATTTAAACAGTGGCTAAACTGGTGACAGTTATAGAAACACAAAAAGGAGGCTGGGGAACAGCAAAGCCAACAGGGAAAGAACTGGGTACCCCCTTTGCCGGACTCTAATAGTTGTCTGGAACTACAAAGGCAAGATGGGGAAGAGAGAAAATGTAGGCAATTGGGGCAGACCCATGCCCACAGCTCCTCACCTATCTTTTGACCACAGATCCCATCCTGCATGACCCAGGGCCCCCACAGGCTTGGCCTGGCTCTTATGATGGGGGAAGAACGAGAGCGGGGAACCCAGCCCCAACCCAAGTCAGAAGGTAGTTTTTGCCTTGGGAACTCTGTCCATTGAACTAAAGGGAGGCAGTTACAGAAAGGGGCTAAGCATGTTGACACCATGGCTCATGCCAACCTAAGATGGCAGAGAGAGACAAACACATAAACCAAGGGGACAGGAGTCTGCTTCCCATACTTAGAGTCATTCTCTGCCTTTGAGGAAAAGAAAGCATTTGGAAGTTTTTTAATTGCAGCACCAAGGGTTGGTGCTTGCAGGAGTGGGGAGGGGGAACAAGGTGGCAAGGGGGTTCCAACAACCAGTTATCTCACAGGAGGGGAAGAGTGTCTAAGCTCTGTGTTTTAGGTAAATGGTCCCCTCGTTAATTCCATAGTTTCTTTCGTATCTTTCATACAAGACTCTTGAGTGTGATGCTGGGGAAGAGTAAAGAAGGGAGTGGGCACAGGGCAGAGAAGGCAGCTGGGTTCTTCCCTTGGCCAAACCTAGGAACAAGGGGCTTTACCTATGTGAGGTGGGTCAGGAAACCCAAAGCCAACAGGATCACCAGAGCTATTAACACTCTACCCAGAGTCTGGCCCCAGGAGAAGGGGCTTACTCTGAAGCATAAAGAAAATGGCCTAGCTGGCTTTTGCCCATCACTGGGAGACCAGCCCTTGAATACAGAGGACTGGGGCCCCGTGGTTGTCAAGTGGTACGGAAGAAGGTAAAAGCCAGGGGTTCCTAGGGAAGGCAGGGAATGGATGAGTAGAAAAGGGCAGTCAGGGCCCTTCAGAATGAGTAGCATTGGTTCCTGGACCAGTTGCCCTGTGGGATGTGGCCACAGGACAGACACCGGTGTGAAAGATGGATACGGATAGCACATGGGCTCAGTCCAGGTCTTCCTCCCCAGGACGACCCAGCTCCTCGTATATCTCACGCACAGCCAGAATGCGATTGAGCATACTCTCCAACATGCTGCGGTCCATGGGGATCACAGAGTACCAGAGAGGTGACTCAGCGATGCAGGACCGCTCAGGTTGCAGGTAGAACACATCGTTGCGAGTCCGGAGGCTTTCAGGACTGCAATGGTGGGGGTGGGAGTGGTAGAACAGAGATCAGTACCAAGGCAAAGCAGGTCCCTTGGGGCCCTGTGCTAAGGCCATTCCTGCAAACCCGCCGACTCACCATTTTGAGAGATAGAATTCATAGAACTTGACAGGGCAGCGAAGGGGATTCATGCGGTTCTCACGCTGCTCTAAGATAGGGGCTTCATCTTCTCTCTTCCGTTTCCCAGGACCCGTGTCTGCAGAGGAGGCAAATGACACAGACTCATTAAAAGTACAGTCTCAACAAGCCACCTCCAAGAGCATAGCCCAGGGCACAGGGGGAAGGCCTCAGGACTCAAAGTACAGTCTCATAAAGACATAAGGGCAGAAGAAGAGTCAGTCGGTCTGCCCACACCAACCAAACGTCCTTAAGGGTTATCTCTGCACTCCTCCCTAATTCTCACTGCTAGAGTCTCTCTTTACAAACTCCACCAAGCTGATTTCCTGAAGAGGTGATCTCAGAAGTTATACAAACAAACTGACAAAACAGACCCTATTGCGAGGTTGGGCTTGCCTTCCGAGATAAACATTGATGGCCCCAGCCCCCAGCACATTAGTCCAGGTGGAGGCTCAGGTCCAGAGAAGGGACCTTGGGAACTGCACTCAGATGGGACAGGATTCCAGCATCAGAATGGAAACCAAGGTGCGGTTCCCGTTACGCCCAATAGCAAAGAACTATGGAAAGCCTGTTATTCACCCTGTCAACTCTCCGCCACAGTCAAGCCCACCCAACAGCTTCCTACCTGTCCACCAAGCCCCAAAAAAGTAGGCAAGTAAGTTAATTGCCTTGAAATGAGGAAAAGCTGGAAATAGGCAACTGAGTGACCTCATATTCATGCAACAGCTACTGCCCATGATACTGAAGGACCAGCTGTTTTCACCTTTTTTGCAAATGCAGGAACGGAAGGCTGGGGAAGCTAGTGGTAAAGAAGAGGGCCAACCTGGCAGCTACGGTGGGGCATGGGAGGGGAAAGCAGAGACGGAGGGGAAAGCAAAGGAAGGGGCAGCCTCGTACCTCGCCCTTTCCTCTGGCGAACTGGGGCGTAGTAGCGGATGCTCACCACCTTGGTGGTGCCCCGAGGGGTGGTACACTTGCGGGACTGCCGCACCACATTGGTGAAGGAGAGCTGCATGTGTTCCTCAGCTGTCTGCAGCCCAAAAAACTTAGTGTTGAAGAACATGAGGGTGTTGAGAAGGACAAAGGGCGAGTAGACTCCCAGCTGCTTACACTCCCAGAGGTGCTCCTCCTCCACTCGGGAGAACACGGTATCTGCAAAGGTCAAGGGGCGAGGTCGGTCAGGAGTTATCGACTACCCAAACCCGACCACTTCTGATCCCACACGCCCTGCTCACAGCATTTACCACACCATACTCATTTGGTAAATGACTTGTATATAAAACCCTGACATCCTGCTACGCTACACAGTAGGACTGGACGGTTTGGTTTTGTTTTGCTTGATGGTTTGTTTTTTGAGTTTCCCCCTGCACTCGGAGCTTCCCTTACCACCCTCAAATCATAGGCAGGTAGATGTACACCTTGACGAGTCCCACAACTGCTTCCTGCATTCCTTCAACTACCACCCAAACCCAGGCCATCTTTTTTGGTCCCAGACATAGTTCTTCAGACCTAAGTCTTGAGCCCCTCCTCATGTTCAAGGACGGGGCTCTGGCTCCTCTAGCTCTAAACCCTGAGGCACCCAGCTACATGCTCCTGCCCTCAGACCCTTTGTGAAGAGCGGCAGACCAAACAGCCCAGGACTCTTGGAACGGTGTATTGGAAAAATGGAGGAAAGGATGTAGGGGTTGCTAAGTCCCTGTCCCTTACTGTTGGGGAGGAGTGTGGGCTGCCAGGTACTCAGAGACTTGTTGAGTTCTTGAACGAAAGTCAGGTAGTAAAGGTCCGTGAAAATGTTCACCATTCGGTTATTTTCCAGCAAGTACTGGAAGAAGAAAAACAGACACACATAAAGCTAGACTCTAGGTCGTAGAGGAAAGACAATGATGCCAAAGGCCCCACGCATGGTGACCTTGGTAATTAGGAGATGATGGGCAACAAGTGCTTGATTAGAACCATAGTGCTTTTCCCCAGGTACACCTACAACTCTGAGGCACTGAGGCCTTGCTGGAAGAGGAGGAGGCTTGGAGGAGATGTGGCACACCTGGTTCTTCACAAGCCCAGGCCCCTCGTTAGGTAACGCAGGGCTCCCAGTAGGAACTAAAAATTACCCCACCATTCAAGGAGCCAAGCTCTACCCATCCCTCCCCTCCTAGAATGGATTTGAAGATTACAATGAGGAGCCAGAGAGCAATGAAGACTGCCCCTTGGCCAACAGTCCTGGAATGCAGCTTTGATTTTAGAAGAGTATTGATATATCTTGTCCTGTCTGGAGTAGCAGATGAAAGGCAAGCTGCCCGCTCAGGGTAGGAGACAAGGTGAGGAACAGGGAGTGGGACAGAATCATTTCTGGTGGGACCCTGCCTACTATGCTGAGTGACAGCAAGTGAGGCAGTGTGTAAGGGGTACCTGTTGGATGCCAAGACACAGGTAGTAGATACTGTCAGGTTCATATCGTTCGCCGTTGGGTCGAGTGATTTCTCTCACAAACTGGGCCAGACCATAGTTGAGCTCAGCAGCTGAGCAGGCCAGAATATCCTCTTTGATACGCATAGGTTTGGCTGCAGTGATATGTAGTAGAGGTGGATGGGATTAAGGAAATTCCACATGGAGAATTTCATTTCGCTCCACATTAACCCCTTCTTCCCTTAGTCACGTCCAGCTCCACAACAAACCCATCAATCACAAAAAGAGCCCTCAGCCTTGAAACCTCGACAGCACCTCCACTTATTCTATAACTCCTTCCCATCTTCACAGGAGACCCTTAAGTCATCACAGCCTTATCACTCCTAGACATCTTCAGCTGAATCACAGCCCTGCCCCTCCTCCCCTTCCCCTCCTCCACCCCATTCCTACCTCCTTTTCCTGCCTCCTTTCCCTTGGTACTTAGGTACTTACGGCCAAAGCGCAGCTCATCACCCTTGCTGGTTTCTCCATTGGCGTATTTTGACTGCACCCAGCACTTCCAAGCATTGACGCCATAGGAATAGTTGAGTCCAGTACAGCTAGGCTGGCTGCTCATGGAGTCCCGGGAACAGCTCTCCGACAGCACCAGTCGCTTTTGACCCTGGAGGGGAAGAGAAGGGGGTAGAGATAAGGCCAGGGGCACCACGGAAGCCAGTCAGGACAGTGTTTACCACTGGGGCGGGGGGCGGGGGGCGGGGACTGATGTAAGAACACAGTAAACTTCCACAGCACAGATTCCCAGGAACAGCTCTGATGACCTTGTGAACTGGGAGGAGAGCAAAGTTTGACTATATATCAGTATCCACAGTGGCAGAGAAAGGAGGTCAGAGAAGGTCAAACTAAGGCTGCTGACTCAGCTGTGAGAGCCCTCCCTGCCCTTTGAGTCTCCATCTCTCTTCTGCTGATTTAGCAGCCCCAGCCCTCACCTTCCTCATGGTTCGGGGTAGGTCTTGTTCAGTAGACACATCCTCAGGCCCTACCAGGCCACAATCAAAGAGGAAGTCTACGCTGGGGTTAATGTCCAAAGGATCTGTTAGAGAGGAAAGGAAGCAGAAATCAATTTTTTAAGATCTCAACCCTGCAGTCTTTCCACCCCACTCTGCTACTTGCCCACGTGACCTGAGATGAGCCTCCCAGACAGCTGCATTGTACTCAACAGGAACCAGCAAAGCTATACCAAGAACATGCTCAGAGGCACACAGAAACTCACAACAATGGGAATGTTTGTAACACTACTGAACTGTACGCTGAAACATGGTTAAGATGGTACATTTGATGTTATGTGCTTTTTACCACAACTAAAAATTTTTTAAAAACACAAACACACAAAAAACAGGACAAGTATAAAAGAGTGCACCTGTCCCAGTATCTCTGGCACTGCTCCCTCTGAGAGGCCCCTAGCACAGGGTCATAAGGAGCACTGTTTAGGGTCATGCTCAGGGTCACAAGCAACACTCCTTTCCTGATGGCACAAATGCTACTGTACTCAGTGGGCACGCCTCTAATCCTACTCACTCTTGGGGAAATCCGCCTCCAAGTCTTGCCCAGGCTCATCTAAGACATTGGCCATCTTGACAGCCATGGCCAGGACATCATCTCGAGCCGGTCCAAACAGGTCGCAGTCTTCCAGAAGTCCCTCTGCACTCTGGTTGCTCACAAGATCTGGGAGGCAGAGAAGCGGGCTTAGTCACTGCAGCTCCTGCCTAGCGCCTTCACGGGCTTTCAGGGGCTAATCCCAATGATTCCCTCATCCCACGAGGCACCAAGATCACCACTCTCCGCCCCCTTCAGCAGAGACAGACTGGTAGCGCCCTGTCTCCTTCATTGCTGCTGTCCATGGCATACCACAAAGGTCAGATGAGGCCTTGTCTAACTCTTCAGCTTCTGCAATCATTTCTGCCATAGCCAGGATGTCGGCCTCCAAGGGGTTGGAAGGGATCTTCACCTTCAGCTCCTCAATAGTCTCCACAATCTTGTCTGTGCTCTCCAAGGTAGTGGGCAGGAACATGGGCACAGGCACCTGGAGGCACAAATCCCAACTGAACGCCAAGAACCATACCAGTGGATGCAAGTGATAGCTGGTGAGAGTAAGGGGGAGAGGTAGGTCTCAATCCTGGAAAGGTAAAGGAGGATCCTGCCAGGACGGGCAGGGACACTTACCGGGATAGGCATTGAGAAAGGCACCGGGACTTTCTGGCAGTATAGATGCATAGGCACTGGCACAAAGATGGGCACTGGGATGGGCAGCACGATCACCTGTGGCTTCCACTCTTCTGCTGACAAGAAAGGGATCTTCTCAGAGCCCCTGCTAGATGGGTCACGCCTGACCCAGGACCTGATGCTAGCTCGTCACCCCTAAAAGCTCTAACACGTGCTCAGTGTCACAAAACTGCCCTTGAGCCAAATGCTGAGAGACAATTCTGTGATTCTAGGATAATACACATGATGTTTCAGCCACCCAAGAAACCCCCTTATCTAGCTCCCTGGCACAGGGCTGAAGGCCTAGGACTATGGAATACAGCTTGTGGCATCCAGCTACCCTGGCTCACCTGTCTGACTCCCTTTGGATTTCATCTCCACTTTGCAGGAGATCCCCCGATTCTGCATCAGTGGCTTACACATGGCAGCTTTATTTTTGCGGGGTGTTGCTGGGGGCGGTGGGGGTGGAGGAGGGGTGGGAGCAGTGGGAGCAGATCGGGTCTTCACAGGGATCTACAGAGACAGAGGAATGTTAGTGCTGCCAACTGTGGTACCCTTCTCCGAGACCATCCTTCCCCTTGGCTTGTGCCCTGACCTTGCCCAGATTCCCATTTTCCTCTGGAGTCTTCACGGTGTTGCTATTCTCCACTTTGGTTTGAGAGGGTGTCTGGGGCTTTGATTCAGGAGACTGACCTGTAGACCAAAAAAAATGAATGCTCTAATCTGAGGAACTAGCTCTCCATTTTCCTCACCCCTGTTCCAGGAGAGCTTCATTAAGAGGTACACCAAATGGGAATGGGAAGTCTAGAATTTCCCCTCCACATCATCCCAGACCTAGTCTTCTCTAGGCCCCAGCAACAGTGGCCAAGAAGATTCTTTGCTCCTGGCTGCCAAGAAGAATGAGAAATATTACAGTTTCCCCAATAATCCATAATTTGAGATTTTCCATGTAGATGGCCCTCAGGAGTTCGGTACCCCTGGAGTGGGCTGGGGTAACATTCTAGAAATAACAACAGTCTTCAGTCTTACTAAAGGTAGAGCTTATGCTGATACTTCCTTCTCTATGAAAACTAACCACAGCTCCGACATGCCCCATCCCACCGGGGTAGGAACTCAATCCCTAAAAATACATCCTTTATAGAAAAGCAGCAGAATCTAACTCCAAGAACCTTTAAACAAGACTCCCCCAAGTACCTGCACAGTCTAGAAGCTAAAAGAGAACACAGTACCAGGAGCTCTGGTCAGGGATGAGGTGAAAGCAAGAGAGGAGGAAGAGAGGGGCTGGGACCAGGATTAGAAGAGTCCAGGCCAGTTCTAAGAGAGTGCGCCCCCTGCCTGGGACTCACTGTTCAGGAGGCTCTCAGGCCCACTCTGGGTATCCAAGTTGGGTTGGTTCTGCTGGCTGTAGAAGCGCAGCAGACACTGTTGGTTGCAGAAATGACGGATCTGCCCACGCCAGTGGATGGTCTCCAGCAGCTTCCCCTGGCGCTTACAGGCATGGCACCGGGCAGCCTGAGGGTGTCGAAAGGATGGTCAGACCTGCCTCCCTAGAATGTGCTGGGCCCTTTGCCCTGGGATAAGCCATGCTGCTCCCCTTGGAGGTTGGGCCAGCTGGAGCCCCCTCCCTGGAGATCAGAGCCTGACAGCCCATGCTCCCTGACACCCTTCCCTCCTCTCTAACGTGCCGCCCCCTTACCTTGCAGTACCACAGCAGGTACTTGCTCTTACAGTCCTCGCTGCAGAAGTCCCAGGTGCTGCCGTCCAGTTGCTCAGTGACTCCGCGCTGGCAGGTCTGGGAGCAGTAAGTACAAGTGATACAGCACAATCCCAGCTTCTTAGTGAAGTCCTGTTTGTACAGCAGCACACAGCCTGGAAAGAGGGCAAGAGGGAAATGTCCAGAGACACAGAGATCTCCATGGGCATGAGACCCAATCTCTCCAAGGTGGTACACCTGAAGCCTCTCTGTAACAGCCTCTCGTGCCCTGAGCCATAGGATGGACGGGGTAGAGCATCCTGAGCAGAAGGCCCTTGCCCCACAGACCACATTCCAAGTGCTCCTCCTTTCTCCGCCATTCTCCCCAGCCATGAGGTACAGGGCCTTCTGCCCCTTCCCCATTCCTTACCTTCGCTGCAGAAGCTCTTCTCTACCCCACTGAATCGGAGTTTCTCATGCAGGAGCTTCTCCTGCCGGCAATGCTCACACTGGGACACCACACCCCGAAGCCGCTTGAAGTCCTCACAGCAATCGCGGCAGCAGAATTGGAACACCTGGTCCTGGGATGGGGGCACAGGGCGGGGAGGACAGAGCTGTGACATCTGGACTTGGCAAGAGCGAAGTGGAAGTACCCCTTCAGACAGATATCTGGTTGTGTGGCAAGGTGTGGGTAAGGGTTGGGGGTCTTACCTGCCAGTCCAAGACCTCAGGCTTGCCACTGAAGAGGCTGTGGCAGTAGTGACAGCTCAGGTGAATGCCCCCCTCAGGGCTTGTGCGCTGGAGGGAAGGAAGACAAGTAAGGGAGGGGCAAGATGTGTGTGGTGGTGGGGAGGGGAAGTCAGGCTTGTTCTCTGCCCTGCCCAGGCCTACCTACCCCAATTCTCATACCCTCTCTAGGTCGCCACACCCTTTATCCCTGGTCCAGGGTCTGGAGTACCTGGAACTTGGTCCAGCAGCTGGGGCTGCAGAATTGGTAGACTGTGCGATCAACCTTGTTGTAGTAACAGGGGTCAGAGAGGCTGCGGCGGCAGAAGCTGCAGGGTCGGGGAGGGCCTGGGGCATAGAGAGAAAGGGAGAGAGAGAAAGAGAAAGGGAGAGAACCAGAGAGAGAGAAAGAGAGAGAGAGCACACAGAAGGTGTAAGGCAGCGCGGAGATGGAACAGGAAATCCACGGGAAGATGTGGTTGGGGCTGAGGTGGGGCAGCAGGGATTACTTTAGAAGAGGGGAGTATGGGAGGTAGAAGGAAGGCCAGCAGGGGTCTCAGAGAAGAGGGCTTTGCACCTACCGGTGAGCCCTGCCTGCTTCACTTTGTAAGAGGTGGTGCAGCACAGGGAACAGAACAAGCTGGTCTTGCCATTACGATCCACATGTGATAGCATCTCAAAGTTCTTACACAGGGTCTTGCACCAGACACATGGGTACACACGTGTGTTTTTCTGTGAGGATGGGGAAGGAGAGGCTGAGGCTGGATTTGTCCCTTCACTTTTATTTTTTAAATTTTTAAAACATGAAATGTTTCAGGCATACAAAAAAGTATAGATGATGATATAACAAAGACCTGTGTATCCACCAGCCAGCTTCAAAAATAAAACATAACAGATACAATTGAAACCCCTTTTATTTGTTTTATTCCTCCCAGCCCTCGACCCATCAGGCACCTTTATTTATCACCCAGGAACCGCACCCCCTTCCACAGCCCTCTAACGCACTACTCCCTCGGCCCCACCTTCTTGTACGCCCCCAAGCAGGTTGTGTTGCAGAACCGCTTTTGTTGGCCCTCGTGGAAGAGGAGCTCGGGCCCAGGGCTCCCGGTCTTGGTGTAGATGTAAGCCCCGCACTGGTCACAACAGTTGGTTTTCAGTCCCTTGTTGGCCCGGAATTTGGAGAAGCAAGAATCGCTGCAGAGCCGGTGCACCACGCTGCCATTGCTGACCTCGTGCAGGACCTGCCACACACACACACACACACCCTGAGCCAGAGCCTGGCCACCACCACCCACCCCAATGCAAGGACAGCCCACCCCGCCTCACCCTAGACCTTCACAGCAGACAGTGGGCCCAGGGACCCCCCAACCTGCACATCAGGCTGCCGACTTGATGGTGAGGTCCTGGGAGGCAAGGAAGGCCAGCTGCACAAAACCTGGAGAAGCTCTATCCTTCAACACGCTCCCTCACGATGGCTGCCTTTCCTCCCCTCGCCCCTCTTCCACAGGCCCTGGCCCCTGCAGCCCCACGATTGCAGGGGCAGGTCAGGGCTGGCCAGGCTCTGTACATTGGCCCCTATCGAGCTTCCTCACCTCTCCAGTCTTCTGGCAAATGCTGCAGCGAGTGGCATCGGCAGGATCCCCAGACTGGGGGATCGGGCGCTGCTGCTGGGCCTCATACAGGGAGAGGCAGACAGATGTGCAGAACTCATGGAAGGAGCCTCCTGAACCAGTCTGCGCCACAACCGAGTCCTTGGTGTTCCAGATCTCCCTGGAGGTGGGAACGGATGTGGATATTCACTCAGTACTATCCTCTCATTTTATCAGCTTCTGCCCCTCCTCTGAGATCAGCAACCACAGAGCCAAACACTCTTAGACCACCTCCCTAGACTGCCTCTCTCTCTCCCAGTTCCATTCTGCTAGGTTCTTGCCAACATAGTCTCTGTCTCACCCATTATTCCCAGCCTGATCCCTGCCCTCCCCACACCCTGGGAACCTCACGTACTTCTTGCAAAAGGTACAGGTCTTTTTGCCCGAGGGCTTCTTGGAGAAAGTGGTGAGACACGATGAAGAACAGAAGAGCTGAGGCAGCCCCTTGCGCTGGTAGGCCGTCTGCCCCTTCTGCAGTGGTGTCCGGCAATGTGCACAAGTCATCTTGGTGCCTACCGAAGAGCGCCCAGCCCTTTGTGCCACACTTGAGCGTAGGGACATGCGAGGAGAGCGCCGGGGTCGGAATGGCACAAAGTCCTCATCGTTGGGGTCATCTACCATGGCATCAGAATCCTCATCTGACACTGGAACTGAGGAAGCAGGGGGAGGGGCAGTGAGCAAAAGCTATGGGAGGAGGTCTCCAACCATCCCCCGACCAACGACCAACGGGCTGCGCAGCTGATACTGGGATCCCCATCCTCACAGTTCTTGCCTTTACTCCCAACCCCCACACTACGTTGGTATCTTAAGCCACTGGTGTCACTCTCCCTTAGTTACTCTGTAATCTCCCAGGGAGAGGAAGGGAGGGCTCTAAGTGAGAAGATTCGGGGAGAGGGATGGCATAGCTGAAACAGGAAACTCCATTCTCACTGCTCTTGTTTTCAATTTCCCCCACTGCCCCTGGTTCCCATGCCAACCCAGAGCAGAGATAGGCACTTCACACTCTGTATGGCTCGGCGCTACAGGAGCCAGGCGATCCATGGCCCGCCACATCCCACTCGGTCACACTTCCTCAAGTCCTACTCACTGCTCTCAGTGGAATCCACAACCTCAGGTTTTGGAGGCTCTACTCTTCTAACGCGCTCGCTTCTCTTCTGTACCTTGGAAACATCGGGAGGGGAGGAAAGCTGACACCAGGGGCAGGCTAAAGGGCCAGCTGCACTAGTACAGGGTTTGGGGGTGGGTGGGATACAGACATGAGAGGGGGAAGGGAGAGTAGGGACCCTTGGCCCAGCCCTTAGGAGGAGGGGTGAAAAGGAGGCCGGACTTTCTCCTTAAGAAGCAGTAGACACAAGAGCTCCCTCCCTCCTCCTAACTCTCCTCACACACACCCTCCACAGAACAACATCTGGGAGGGAAAATGAAGGGTCTGTCCTTCCCAGAGCTATAGGGGGAACCAGACTCCTTCCAATCCCCTCCCCCCCTCACCCTTTCAGGCGGCTTCTCACTCGCCTTCCCAGTCAGGCCATCTCCTGCAAAGGAAGCAGAAAGCAGCCTAAATCTCGAGCCTGCCCTCACCACCCCCTCCCTGGCTCAACCCCCGCCTCCATTCCTGGGGAAGAACTTACTCAAAACTGAAAGGGAAAACTCGAGTGCCTGTGGCTTCTTGGGGCCCCTCTCAGGGTTACCTAGAGCTCTGCACTAAGCGGGGGGGGGGGGGGGGGGGGGGGGTGGTGAGGGGGAGCTATTCTCCATGAAAACCAAAAATCCTATCCTTCCCACCAGCAATACACCTTTGATCGAGAATTTATAGTTTACCAACAAAAACAAATGCAACCACCCAAAGGTAGCAAGGGGAAAAGGAAGCATTAATGTATGGGTAAGTTCCCCTGGACCCAGGCAGTTATATAAGCCCTAAGACCCTGGTGGCAGCCTGGGAGAGGGATACCACTAGGCAGCACAGGGGAGAAGCAAGAGCCGTTCAAGTCTAGGCTGTCTTTTCCCTATCAGAGACACAATCCTAGGCCCTGCATTTCTATCATTCCCTTGAAATTACTATGCTGTTGGTGGCTCCAGACCTAGTTATCATTCATCAAACCCAGAAACCCCACTCTCATCTAGAACAAAACAGCTAGAAAAATCTTAGAACCAAGAAGCCTGGTGTCCTCCCCAAATGCTGAAGGAAGGACCCTGGCACCAAAAGCCCACTGGGGTAAGAAAAAGGGAACCTGTCTCACCAAATCCACTCTTTCCATCCCACCCGCTGAAATTTCACCCCTTTTTCTCCCCTACAGGCTGCTGAGCTTCCCCCCACCCCTACTTTCCTTAATCTTCTTCACCACACACCCCCACTCCTCCCTTCCAAACCCCCAACTCCCTCTCCATACACACCCCTACTCTTATCTCTCCACCCTCCTCCTTCTCCCCTACTTCTTTCCCAAACACACAGCCACCCCTCCTTGCCCCCACCCTTGATTCTCCGGCTGATTAGGCAACCTACCTGGCAAGGAAGGGTGTGCAGGGGGGCTAGGACCCCCAGGTTTGGTCTGAGAACTGTTCATTCCATCCCCCAAAGCCTCTCCCAGTGAAGGGCTGGGGGGGCCATTTGGGCTCTGTGGCTGCCCTTGGGGAAGCTCCTCCTCCTGCCCAGGGGAGCCCCTTCTCCCTGTAGCTACGGAGGTGGTCTCTTCCTCTTCAATATGTGGGGACTGCAAGGTTATTGGAGAATCTGGGGCCAAAGGCTCTAGTAACCCCTCTGGTGAAGAGGGATTTGCCCCAGCCCCTGGGTCAGGTGGCACCACCTCAGGGGTCTGGCCCCCTGGTCCAGGTTCTAGGGTCTGATCGCCTGTATCCCATGCAAGGGTCCCCTCAGGACCATGGTCCACCTCTGGGGGGGAGGGGGCTTTATAGAGCAGCCCCCCCAGCCCCAGCAGCTCAGTGGCTCCATCCAGGACTCCAGGGTCTTTCTCCAGGCCAGCAGGAGTATCAAGCAGGTCCAGGGCTCCTGAGGATGGAGAAGGGCCAGGGGGGGCCCATCCTCGAGTTGGGGCAGTCTGGGATTCCAGTAGATCCTCTCCAAATTCCATGTCTACTGGAAGGTCTCCAGCCAGGGGCTTCTCTGGCAGGGCCAATGGGTCAAACGGACTGGGGAAATCACTGGGGTCCATGAGGATGACTGGATATGGGCTGTAGATTAGGGGTAGAAGAGGGGGCGGAAGAGGTGGTCTTCGCCAGAATTCCTTCTTATATAGGCTCTGGGACACACCCCATCATCCACTTTGATTTCTCATGGGCAGCCCCACCACAACCGACAAGCATTGCCACAGGCTTTAGGCCAAAAGACCACTCCCCCCTCCCCCCACATACAGCGCCCCCTGTGGGGAGAGGCGTTCCCACCCTGGCCCTGTGCCCACAGTCGCCAGGCAGTCGGTCCAGGCAGTCGGTCGTTCCACCCGCCCGCCTGCCCCGCCACCCCACTGCAACTCCCAGTTCCCCTCCCCCCCTTACCTTTTACCCCCCCCAACTCGGGCTGAACGCCCCCTTAGAGTCTCCCAGGGCCGTTGCCACCAGGAGCCTCTCCCGCCCCCGCGATCTCAGTTTCTATCCCCTCCCCTCTCTCCTAGAGCCCCCCAGCTCCTCAGTCTTTACCCACCCTG